>NC_056739.1:696608906-696908906 GCF_019279795.1 Protopterus annectens
CACTGATATGTGGTATCGAACATGTGTATCCCCTGATAGACAGATGCTATATATGGCAGTTAAGTGATATCAGTACATTAGAATATTAAGTGTGCCACATGACTTGCTCACATATTTTTCTTTTCCTTCCAGAGTGATGGTGCATCAGCGAAACCCACCTTATACAGCAGCAGTGGATCAGGAGATACACCAGAGCCTGGTGCAGAATTACTGTGTGCTGTTTTCCAGGACCAGCTAGAACCAGCATGAGAGGGCTGCACTGTGGCAAGATCTTGTCCGTCGGGTAAATGACATAGGCATGCATAACCGGACATATGAGCAGGTATGCCATCACTGCAGTGATTTAATTAGACATGTCCAGCAGCATGTGTCTGATATCCACAGACAACAGCTTACCACAGGTGGTGGGGTACCTATCCACCACCCCCTCACCAGTGTGGAGGAGCACCTCCTAAGTGTTGTGGCTCCAGGCCAACAACAGCAACATCCACAAACATGTGTCATCATGGAAGCCGGAGCCACCCAGCATGTTGAAATGGAGCGTGCAGGTAACATGCCATATCTGTAGTTGACTGATCTCTGTACTAGGAGTTTATGCATGTGTGAGATGTGTACTGTTTGTGTAGCTGTTAACCTGCCTATTCTTCTGCAAGATTGATATTCTGAGCATAATCTGTACACCTGTGAAAGCCACCTGTTGTACTACTGTACTTTATCATACTCACAGTATCAATGGCACAGTTGTGGCCACTGGCAATCACTGTCATATTTTTGTAGGTCCCTCTGGAGTGACAGCAAGGCAGCCAATCCATGCTGGTGAGTGTGTAATAACAATACTATTGCTAATGACATGTGCATGTCATATGGAGGCGTAGTCTGTGCACATGTAACACACCTACGCATAATGCATGCTGTGCATGTTTGCTGTGAGACTATGCATATCCCATTATTCTCAATTGCTGCCCCACTCACATGCAATACACAGAGCATGACACATATGTGTGGCAACACAGTACTGGACATTGTATCAGCATACCTGATACACATATACACAACACACACATGTTTGGCATACACACCACACCTTAGCCTACTACACATGTCCAATTATGACAGCTGCTGTATGGCCACTCTTCAGTATCCCACTTCTCATCTACGCAGCACACATAATATACCTGAGGGGTAAAGGCCTATCATGTCTTTGTGCAACAGTCTTGAACAAATAATACATTCATGTTAGGCAATGCTCACTATTGGCCACCTTACAAACCCATGTAACAAGTGGCTGTGTAATTGTGGATGTAGTCATGTTACTGCATGTCAGGTACAGCATGCTAGCTGCCTGTCTGGCATACATTATTATTGTTGACTGACCACAAGAAGCATGTTGATCATGGCTCACGTTACTACACCACTTCCAGTTCCGCTGACCACAAAAGTACATATAGCAGTCATTGCGTAGCACTGTCATGTGTTTTGTGTGTGTGTATGTGTGTGTGTGTGTGTGTGTGTGTGTGTGTGTGTGTGTGTGTGTGTGTGTGTGTGTGTGCAAATATATGCACCCACAGCTTGTAACACTTGCACAACATTGTTATGTCCTTGTACACATTGTGTCCCAGGGTGGAGACAATCGCTGAACAACTACACACAAGCATCAAGTACACGTATACTGTTATTAACAAGGGCTGTCCACACTTGCACTGTATGTTCCTGTGCAACACATAATCTGCATGCTGACATGTGTGCAGGGATGTTTTTCCTTGTGATACTGCCACCCACGCTAAAACAGTATTGTGTATGTATTCGATTGCAGGTGTGTCTGTGTTTGTATCTGCTATACTGAGGAGTGTGCCTGTGTGCTTGTGCGCCTGTGTGCTTGTGCGCCTGTGTGCATGTGCGCCTGTGTGCATGTGTGCATGTGTGCCTGTGTGCCTGTGCACCTGTGCGCATGTGTGCCTGTGCGCATGTGTGCCTGTGTGCCTGTGTGCATGTGCCCATGTGTGCATGTGTGCCTATGCGCCTGTGCTCATGTGTGCCTGTGCGCATGTGTGCATGTGTGCATGTGCGCATGTGTGCATGTGTGCCTGTGCGCATGTGCACATGTGTGCCTGTGTGCCTGTGTGTATGTGCGCATGTGTGCCTGTGCTCATGTGTACATGTGTGCCTGTGTGCATGTGTGCCTGTGTGGCTGTGTGCCTGTGTGCATGTGTGCATGTGCGCATGTGTGCATGTGTGCCTGTGCGCCTGTGCACCTGTGTGCATGTGTGCCTGTGTGCCTGTGTGCCTGTGCGCCTGTGCGCCTGTGTGCCTGTGCACCTGTGCGCAGGTTTGCATGTGTGCATGGGTGCATGTGTGCCTGTGCGCCTGTGTAGTAATATTGTGTACAGATTTGTAAACTGTGTTTCCTGTCTTCCTCTCACAGGTTCTGATGTTGCTGTGGTGGAGTGCAGCAAGGAACCTGAAGCCACTGGTGGGTATAGTGATTATGATGATACATGTGTAATGGCACAGGGAGGTGTGACAAGGTCTGTCATTGGTCAGCCAATTGACACTACACAGCAGTCAAACCCATCAATGTGCACAGTCATCCTGCCTATTCATCCATTGTCACCAATGCCCTTAGCTGAGGGACAGCATGCAGTGGGCATTGACCAGGGCAGTCTGGTATCATTGGCACATGCATCCCCTCACAACAGCCATGGCCAGATTCCTGACATGGTACCACACAGGCAGATGTCCACGGGTTCTCATGGGAGCATCCGTGGTCATACTGCCCCTGTCAGACGTGCCCACAGAGGTCTTTCAACCTCAGCTATGTTCCGGGCTGTAATGCAGGCACAGGCACGTATGGAACGGTACACCAGACAGGGTCTGAGGGAGCTTAGAGCACATTGCACCTCTATGAATGACACTATGCGTGACTTTGCATCTGCCATCCGTAACATCAGCGAGGTCATTGATAGACGTTGGGGGGACACATTAGTTCTCTTCCTCAACTACATGTCCAGGAGCCAGGACAGTTCAGGACGGTTGAGGCATCGACATGGACATTTGCCAGCAACATTATCAGCTGGCAGTCGTCATGGACAACAACAAACCCGCAGCCGCTCCCATAGTGCCAGTACCAACCCCAGCAATGCTGGGTCTGTGCTGTCATTAGACCATCCAAGAAGACCACATGCACGTGGCTCTGGATAGTCCCAGCAGGGACATGTGTCCAGTCAACAACCTACTGCTTCTGATGACAGTACCCAGTCTGACTTAGTACCTGATACTGTCTGTAGCACCCCTGCCAGGCACAGGTACTGTGTCCGTGGCCAGAGACAGTGATCTGTATGACCTGGCAGGTACAGTCTGTGGCTGTCCACAAACACCCGTATATGGCAGCCACATGGTGGAACTGTGTGCATGCATACACACACACATAATGCTAACACCTAGGGCTAACACATACACACACACATTGCAGCAACATTGCCCCATGTTGTACTGT
The DNA here is from genome assembly GCF_019279795.1 of Protopterus annectens. Taxonomy (NCBI): domain Eukaryota; kingdom Metazoa; phylum Chordata; order Ceratodontiformes; family Protopteridae; genus Protopterus; species Protopterus annectens. The sequence goes on from NC_056739.1 coordinate 696,612,400, forward strand.
TGTCCCTCACACACACACACACACACACACACACACACACACACACACACACACACACACACACACACACACACACACACACACACACACACACATACATGTAAATTGGATGTGTCAATGGCAGACTCTGGCAAACCAAGTACACACCCTGTGCATATGATGAAACTGTGCCACCTCCTGCCATCTGTAAAATTGATGCAGGAACAGGGTAGCATGGTGCTGATGTACAGGGTGACAACATAGCACTGTAGTAATATTATCATGTTGTTAACAGTACAGTGTAATGATATTGTTGTGGGTATATTCGAGCATGCATGATGCATTACCTATGTTTGTCATTGCAGTTTTGTATACACCAGTGTTAATTCCCAAAGTGTACCGTCTGCATATGTGCCACATGGCTGTTCTGTGCACCTGTGCCTGCATGTGTTGGGGTGTGGACAGTACATGTGTGATGTTTGCAGCACTGAGTTGCAGGTGTACATTTGTGAACATGGTCAGCATGGAACATGACATGGTTTGACAGTATGCTGTGGGTGATACGATTTCCAAATGTCAATGGTCTGCATTCTGGTAGTATAGACAGCTTACATAGACTGACATTCAGTGGTCATGACATGGTGTCTCCTCAACTGATACACAGATGTAGGAACCTGGTGTCAGTGATATCCCTGCAGTACTACACTAAATTCTTACTGAGCCACACACATCCCTGGGAACAATACTCTTTGGCATATAGCAGTATCATGTATATGCCAACACACTACGGATATGTCCATCCACGACTGCAAATACATACAGTGGCCTACAATGCATTCTACACATGACACACCTAACCACCACAAGGGTATCATATGGACAGATACCTGCTTTCCAAGCCATGCTGTATTGCTGTAACACAACTGTGGCATTGGCATCGGCATGTAGTTAACATAGTATTCCAACAGTACCATGTAGGTGGTAGCACTCATCATGTAGAACGGGTAATGGTTTGTACATATGGACAAGTGCTATCTTGTCTTTCCTGTGATATTCACATTTCCCAAGGTATTCTGCAGTCCCTCGGTTTATCACCTAAGCAAGAAGGTGTCTGTATGCATATCGGCAACAGTTGCCATACACCTACACTGGGTGCCCATCACTCACAGACTTTGCTGTGTTTTAACATGTCTGACATATACTCCAGACATGAACCCTCACCCACATTAATCTATCAAATCTTTCATGGGTGTGTGTCACATAGCTGGCCTAGGACACAGATCACTGCAGTAGCCTGCATTGTCACTAAAATACATGTATGGCCTAAGGTCTGGTAAGCTGCAGCACATGCTGGCAAAAGTAATAACTGTATTCATATGGGGCAGCCATCACACATAGGAACTATTAAAGGTGACAGGTGCATATCTGTATGTGGCACACACATACCTGATGTGTGCATTGAAATTACTGTTATAATAATATGTCATACAATAATAAAAGCAAAACACACAACACATTGACAAACACATAAACGGCATTCGTAGGATTCAAACCCCTACCTAGCTATGTTATGATACTTGAGAGAGACGCATTAGCACAGCACGCTATTCACATTACTGGGTGATTTTTTTTCTCCTGCTGTATTTATAGGGTGCTGGCATCATCAGTCTTTCCAAAGAGGAATATACATCTTTTAGTGTGCTATCACAGTCTTCAAAAAAGGCCAATCTTTCCACAGAGAATTGCATACATACCCCCCTGCCCCACCCCGCACACACACAGCGTTTGCAGGATTCAAACCTCTACCAAATTATGTTATGATATTGGAAAGAGATACATTAGCACAGCGCGCTATTCACATTACTGGATGACTTCCCTTCTCCTGCTGTATTTATAGGGTGCTGACATCATCAGTCTTTCCAAAGAAGAATGTACATCTTTAACTATCCCTCAGTATGGGGGTTAACAATATCTGTACATTGACAGACGCCTAGTTCAGGGTCACATATGCACACTGGCACTACCAGGTTATGTTCTATAGCATGCTTTGTGACCACAGGACTTGTAACACACAACACAAGTAGGGGGTGTATCCATATACATCACAGATACACACACCTCTGGGTTGGTACCACTGCACTAAGCATGACAGGCCATACATATACAACTACCACTGTGCAAAACTGCCTTTTGGTTTGGAGTGTAGTTCTGACCACCTCCCCCCCCATACCCAGTAACCACACTTGGCTTTCCTGGGAACAGTGTCTTCACACACACCATTATAGTGGTTGACTTCAGGTACACAAATATTGACTGGGGATACTACTCAGGCCCTCAACAACATCACCCTACAGCCACTACAATTTGTGGATCCATGTGCTATGGCACAACCAGTCACCACACCCACAAGGGGGAATACATCTTGGACCTGATCATCACCAACATGGGGACTCTATGTTCCACACCAGAGGTAGAACCGTCATTGTTAAGATCAGACCATAAACAACTTTCCCTGGACATCCATATCCCGTCTCCACCCCCAGCCAAGGAAATCACTGTAAAGAATTTCTCAAAATCAGACTTTGCACTTGTGAAGACTGGGGTGGAATACTTCAAAGGCCCCATGCTGGAGGATAACACAGCCCAATCTGCAGAATCCTTTACAAATGCATTGTATGAGCACCTGCAGGTATGCATTAATCATGCTATCCCAAAATAAAACCATGACTCCTCCAAAACAGGAGACCTGTCGGGTTGACCCAAGCCATATATAAGCTGTACAACAGAAGGAGGAAGCTACTAAATAACAGAGCAATGTCCCACAGACCCACATAGATCATAACCTTTCCTTTGCTAATCACATTGACAGAGTCATTGCAAAGACCTTTCTATAGCCCTCCTTATCACATGGGTGTTTGCGTGTAGATCATGGGAGGTCATTGTGGCCCTCTACTAGTCACTCATCAGGCCCATGTTTGACTACAATGCCCCTTTTGGGGTATACCTTACCCAACACCTGCGGCAACTACAGTGAACACAACAGTATCTCCCCAAGAGGATCATGGGCTACACACAGATGTCCTATGCAGCTCAACTAAAGGATCTCCAGCTCTACTCAGTTGCTTAACGCCTACTCAGAGGTGATCTATGCCTGACGTACGCAGCTATTTCAAACCCAGAAGTAATGGACATGCTCCACCTCATAACATCCAAGACCCTTAGAGCTACACACTGCAGGGACTTAAACCTCAGCACAAAAATAAATAGGACATACTGCAGGGACAGATTCATTACCCAGAGGCTCCCCACACTCTGGAATTGAATCCCAATTAAAGTTAGACATAGCCCCTCGCCAACCCTCTTCCAGCAAAATACAGCTGCATGGATGGGAAATTGCAATTTCACCCCTGGGATCTCCACTGTGTCCCTGCTTGACAGAGGCACAGCAAACTAGCCTTAAAGGGTGCCTTCTGTGACCTAACTTACAGAGGCACAGTAGGCTACTCCACTGGGGAGGTGGACGCCAAATACACTCTGCCTAGGCTTATGAATTCCCTAGGGCAGACAGCATAGTATCGACCTCTGCACCTATGTTTATATTCGGGATGCACAATATTTGTTGCTGCTACTGTTTGCAGTTTTTTATTGCCATAGCTTTCCCTGTTTTTATGATCAACTTGTGTATCTGCGTAACATGTTTGATCATGACAGGGTTCCAGTATATTAATATGTGTCTGTTGTCATTTCACTGTGTGCACAGGGCAGATTGCTGGATCGTGGAAGGTTCCTGGCTTAACACATACAACTGCCAGATATTTGTGACTGACTGCTATACTCAGACATGGCCTAAGTGTGTGAGCATGCCCAGTTCAGCCTTTCCATGGGTTGTTGCCTGACATATGTCTCATTTATCCAGGTGTGTGAGCATGCCCAGTGTGACCTTTCCATATGTTGTGATCTGGAGTCCACTACATTTCTGGTTGTGTGTGAACATGACCAATATTGACATTTATACTGTGTGTGTTGGAAGTATTGTTGTATTCTTACTGCCAGACTCCTTTGTGTCATAACTCAACAGGGATTATGCTGTGCCTGCAGGGTTTCCATGTGATAGTTTGCAAAGACTTGGCAACATTCTCTTTTATTGGCTGAATACTGCAATGCTGTCATGGTGTAGTGGTTCAGTACTTTCACTACGGTGTACAGTATCATGGGTTTGAGTCCCATCACTGCTTTAAATGTTCATACTGAGCAGACCAGACTGGTTAAGGGCCAGTTGGGCAACTATCAGCATGTTGCATTTTGTTCAGCTATGGCCTACTTAAACCAGGCTTGTCCAACATTGCTGTGTATTCACCAACTTGGGTGGACATTGCCAAACATTACTCCACATTGACCACAGTTGTACTAGTTGGTGTGTGTGATTCTGTTCATAGGTTCATACTAGGCTATCTGCCCTAGGGCATTTATAATCCGAGCCAGAGTGTGTTTGGCTTTCAACACACATTTTGAGTGGAGTTTGCCATGACATTTTTCAAGGTTATTATACTGTGCCTCTGTCTAACAGTGACATAGAAGAGATACCCAGGGTAAACCTACAATCTCGCATCCACTCATCAAGACTCTGGCTAACCTGGAGTGGGGGTTTACTCAAGAGTGGGGGGAGCCTCTGGGTTATGAATTTGTCACTCCAGCATGTCCTATTTATTTCAGTCCTGAGGTTCAGGTCTCTTGAGCGCGTAGCTTGATGGGATTCTGAGTTTCCGAGGTGCAGCATGTCCATTGATTCCAGGTTGGACATGGCTTTATACATCAGACACAGATTGCCTCTGGGCAGGCGGTATGCCACCGAGTGGAGCTGCAGTTTCTTTAACTGGGCAGCAAATGGCATGTGTTTGAGCCCTTTGATCCTCGTGGTGATGTACTTTTGTGGTCTTTCCAGCTGCTGCAGGTGTGTGATAAGGTACATCCCACAAGGGGCATTGTACTCAATTATGGGCCTGATGAGGGATGAGTTAAGAGGCACGATGACCTCCCCTGATGTAGATGTGAATACCTTCATGATTAGGTGGGCTATATGAAATGTTTTTCCTAAACACTTTGGCCACGTGGTTATCAAATGTGAGATTGCTATCAGCTTGGGTCCCCAGGTCCCTTATCACTTCTTCCGTACTTAATGGGTTATCACATATGTGGTAATTTGTGGGAACTTAGTTTTTGACAAAGGGGAGGACTATACACTGTTTTGCGTTTAGCTTGAGGACATGGCTCTGGCACCAGTTGTCTGTTTCTATGAGGCCCTTTTGCAGGATGCTTGTGTCAGCTGGAGGGTCAATTATGGCGCCCAGTTTGCAGTCATCTGCAAACTTGTTCACCAACAGTCCTTCTGTGTTGGCCTGTACCTCTGAGAAAGATATACCAAACAAGGGAGGTCCCAGGACTGAGCCTTGTGGGATACCACTTGTTGCTGGTTTGGGGTCTGACATGGCTCCAGAATTTCTGACCATGTGGGTTCTGTCCTTGAGCCAGTTTGCAACCCATCTAGTGACATAGGGGTTTATATTGAAGCTGGTGATCTTATCTATGATGACCAAGTGTGGTACTGTATGGAAGGCTTTTGTGAGGTCCAAGTAGGCTGTGTGGACCACCTTCCCCTCGTCAATGGCCTTGGTGACTGTTTCAAATGACTCAACCAGGTTTAAGAGGCAGGATATTCCCTTGACAAAGCCAAACTGGGTAGGATCCAGTGTCTGTAGGTCTCCAATATGTTTATTTCTGAGGTCCATGATGATCTTTCCATAGCTTTGCAGATCAAGGTAGTCAGGCTTCTGGGGCGATAGTTTGCAGTATCCATTGAGGCACCACCTTTGTGGAGAGGGACCACTGTTGCTGTACACTGCTCTTTGGATACATATCTTGTGGTAAGGCTGAGACTGAACAGTGGTTTTATGTTTGTGTTCAATTCTTCTTGGGGTTCATGTTGGGCACAGCCCAGGACACTGTCTGGTCCCATTGATGCTGTGTGTTTTGCTTTGGAGAGGCCGGCTGTTACCTGAGCATCTGCAATGTCAGGGGGCCAGCACTCTGCTGGGATAGATATTTGCCCTTTTGGTGGGGGGAGGGGGGAGTTTGCACTGAACCTGTCAGCTCAGATGTTGGCAATGTCTGTGGGTTGGTGTATTGTTTGTCATTTTGGACTACTTCTGAGCATATCTGGGGATTCCCACACAGGTTCCTACCATAAGTAAAGAATGCCTTGTGATTATCCTTGATGTCCTGTACAATTTTTATCTCAAAGATGGCCTTAGACGATCATATGTGTGGCCATAGTTTTTCAATAATACTGATCAGAGATGCCTTCCCTTTCTGGGATTTTGATCTATCATATAGTAGCTTCCTCCTTGTATTGTATGGTTTGTTTATGGCTGGGGTCCACTGGACAGGATGCCTGGCTTTAGTGGATTGGGTCTTGGTTTTATTTGGGATTGCATGATCCATGCATTCCTGACAGTGTTCATAGAATGTGTTTATAAAGGGTTATGAGGTCTGGGCCATATTTTTCACAGGCACAGGGGCTGTGAAGGATTCCACCTCAGTTTTGAGGAGTGTGACATTTGCTTTAGTGAATAATTTTCACTGTGTTTTTCTGGCCATGCGCTGGGATCGGGATGTGAATATCCAGTGAGATTACTCTCTGGTCTGATCTTACCAGTGAGGGATACACTTCTGGTCTTGGGCATAGAGTCCCCATGTTGGTGATGATCAGGTCCAGTATTTTTCCCCTGTTGTGGGAGTGGTAGCAAGTTGTTCCATAGCATTTTGGTTTATAAATTCTGGGAACCTCCTTTGGGCTAGGGTGTTGGGGCTAGGGTAATGCTCCCAGTCTATGTTGGGTAGTTGAAGTCGCCCAATATAATGGTGTTTGGGAAGACCTTCATATTTTCATGTGTTCTCCAGTCAGCCAAGTGTGGTTCCTGGGTTTAGGAGGGTGGTCTGTAGCAGGCTGTGAACTGGAAGGTGGTTTTAGCCACTGTTAGTTGCACATGGATAGTCTCCAATGTTTCATGCTGTGCCACCAACCTGGGGGTGTGGGTATCTTTGAAAAATATTGATACTCACCCTCCTTTTGTAGTTTGTTCCATGTTTTGCAGCTGTAAAGCATGGTATGAGGTGTAACCTGTGAATGCTAGGGTGCTCTTGGAAGCCTTGAACCAGGTTTCTGTTACTGCACAGATATCAACATTCTCCATGCTGAGGAGAGTTTGGAGTGTGTGCATCTTGCAGTTTAGACTTCTGGCATTGCGTATCACTACTTATAGTTTCTTATCCCTTGTGATACCTATGGAGGTGGGTTTGTGTTTTGAGCCTTACCTAAAAAAGGTGCTATGGGGGTGACAAGAGCCTTTGGCAATATCCAAAAGGCCACAGGTGATAGGCGAAATCCATCCCTAGTGAAGCATCATGTCTTGTCGAGCATGTCATCCCAGGCTGACAGGCATTGTATCCCCTTTCACTGACACCAATACCTAAGCCAATTGTTGTAATTGATCATCTTGTCTTCATATTGTGGCCTCATGTTTGGTGAGGGTAGGATGATACTCAAGGTCATCAAGTTTGCATATACTACATGGTGGTAAATGCTGTTTAGCACTACCTTACATTGCTTAACACATGGCAAACATGCCTCAGGTGGTGCTGCAGGGCTGCCTATGTCAGATGCACATACTGCACTCCCTATACATGTTTGGAAACAGGTAGTGTCAAGTTAGGCATCCCTTTTACTATAGGTGTGAGTCAGAGAGAGGTATCATTTCCAGGGTTCCTACTGAGCCAGTGTATGTGCTATGCATTGCCTCTTTGCCAAGGCATACTGGGCATGCCTCCTTCTGCCTACTGGGGCAGGCTGAGGTTGTTCCTCCTCCGAGTCACGCTCTGCCTGTGATGGCCTTGGCACTGGTGGGGGGCTGTTTGTCCCAGGCCTATGCTGGTCCTGCTGCAGCTGTTTTCACAGAATCATATTATGTAGCATAGCACATACCATGACAATATGGGTACATGTAGTTGGTGAGTATTGCAAGGCTCCACCAGATGTGTCCAGGCACCGGAACCATGACTTGAGCAACCCAAACACATGCTCGATTACATTTCGTGTTTGTGCGTGTGCCTCATTATGGCATTTCTGTTCAGGTGTGTGTGCATTTCTGATGGGTGTCATCAGCCACGGCTCCTGTGCATAGCCAGCATCCCCCACTAAGTGACCATGTGGAATGTCCCCATTGGCAAATATCTGGTACAGCTGCGTCAGATGCCAGATATGGGAATCTCGGTAGCTTCCAGGGCAGCCAGCACACACACATTCATTATTATGCCCTGGGTGTCACACATGACCTGGCAGTTGATGGAGGGGAAGCCCTTGCAGTTAATGTAGGCCCTACCCCGCTCACTGGCTGGTGCTTTGATGCGTATATGTGTGCAGTCTATTGCACCCACTACCTCAGGGTATTCTGCTATTTGCTGGAAGAGACGCATATTGCTGGCCAGTACCTCACAGGAATTGGGGAAATATACATGATCACCGACATGTGCTGACATGGCATCCAGGAACTGGTGCAGTACCCTGGATGCTGATGCCTGTGATATCCCCATCATATCACCAGTTGGTCTCTGAAAGGTACCTGTTGCTAGCATTCTTAGGCCAACACATACCTTGGTTTCCACTGGGATGTGTTCCCCTCTGTTGGTGCTGTGTGTGAGGCGTGGCCTGCACAGCTCAACTATTTGCTGCAGGAGGTCTCTGTCCACTCTATAGCACTCCACTATCTCCAGCTCATGTAACCCCTGGTAGGTGACCCTGGGCCTGTACACTCTTCTCCGTCTCCTCACTGTGGGTTGTCCGGCAGCATTTGTATTGTCACCACCCTCAGCATGTTGCATATGTCACCTTATAGCAGCAATGGCAGCCCCTAGCATTTTTTGTCTGAGTGTAGCTTTTTCAGTTTTCACTTCTAGTAGCTTACTCCAGTGTTGCAGTGTCTCTTGAGGGAAACAAAATGCACTGTTGTTTGCAGAGTTTTAAGTGCTGGGCTGGGCTAGTGTTCTGCCTGTGTAATTGCCTGATTCTGATTGTTTGCACCTGCTAGCTCTACTAGTATTCCCTGGTAGCTTCCTACTGTTTGCTGTGCTTCCTTTTTCCTTTCTGTTTCCTCGGGGGAGTGACATACATACAAGCGGAAACACGCTCACAGCAGCTCACATGCACGCAGACATGCTTAGACAGACTAAAACTTGATTATTCGGGTTAAGCCGCGTGCACACCAGCGCAAACACACTTACAGGTCTTCCAACAGCCTGATACATGCTTACTCCAGCTTAAACGTGTGCACTCACGCTTCCACGCACATACTCTGTCTTACTCGAGTTTACAGGCGCGCACACACATGCATACCCACTCAGCAAGAAACTTTGGTGTTATCCACAGTATACACCTTCCATTTCTTGGCTTTACCTGGCCTACCTGTTAACACACCTCTTTCCATGATGTCTAACTGACAGCTAACACATGCCACTGTGCTCCAATGAGCTTCACTACTTTCATACAGACTCCCCTTATGATGTCACCTATCTCCTACTCTGTTCCTCCCCATATCCTACTCCTACACTCCACTGACTGTGCTCATTTGCTATGTAAAAGTGTGATTCACTATCCTAACACTCATTTACATAGGATTGCCTACTAATGCTTGGTTACATGTCTTAGACTGGGCTTCTCCCCTTAGCAACCCCTACTCGGTGGCCATGTTGTCTTCAGCCTGCTATTCCCTTACATTGTCATTTAACAATTTTCATAAATTCCACATTTGTGGCTTTTATTGTCTCCTTTTATGATTTTTATAGTGCACCCCATTTGTGCGGCACTGCGCTACTCTTAAACATTGGAAATTGCCGAAAAAAAAATCTTTTTATTTTAATTTTGCATCTGGGAAACTTTCCAACGGCCGTATATTTGGCCATTGGCATGCTTCCTCAACCATATGCAACCTTTATTTGAAGCTGACAAGGCTCCATTGTGCTATTTGCAGAATGGTACTCAGTTGTCAACTGAGTACATTTCTGCAGCTAACACATCTCCTACTCGGACAGGGTTGTGCTTCCTGGATCGCAAATTTACCTCATTTGCATGCCTTTCAACTGCAAGTGAGGTCATTTGCATATCCCAGCCCTGTCCATGTAGGAGACATTTTAGGAGCTCTCTTACACGCCCCTACAGGCTGTTCCTGGATCGCTCATCGGACATGATGGCTGCATGGAGTCTTACTCTACTCGTAGACTCCGTGCACACCATCGTGAATCCAGCCCCCACCCTCCAGTAAGAAAATATCCATAAAAAACTTCTCCAAAGCCAACTTCATGTTACTGAAGTCAGAAGTGACAAACTTCATGACACCCATGCAAATGGGTGTTGAAAGTTCGACTGCTGAATCCTACACAAAGGCACTGTATGAGCACATCCACTCATGCATGAATCGTGCCATCCCAAATAGAACTAAGACACTCTCCTCCAAAAAAGGGAAGCCAATCTGGTGGTCTCCTGCCATAAACAAACTATACAACAGAAAGAAGAAACTGTTGCAGAAAAGAGGAAAATCCCAGGATGCAAAAAACTCCCTTACCAGCCTCAGTAAGAAGCTGAGATCCCTCATAAAATCCTCCAAAGCCAGTTACGAAAATAAAATTGCCAAAGTTTCCAAAGACAGCCACAAGGCATTCTATAGTTATGTCAAGAATCTAAATGGCAATGCTCAGATCTGCTCTGAGCTACAACAGAATGGCATTAACTATACTAATCCCAAGGATATTGCCAATATCTTGGAAGATCGATTTAGTGCCAACTTCTCTCCCTCTCACCCCCTAAAGGGTCCATCTCAATACCAAAAGATTGCCAAATTCTGGTAATTACAGCCACACAGGTAGAAACCGCACTCTCCAAAACTAAGAATACAGCATCCATGGGACCAGATGACATCCCAGGCTGGGTACTACAGGAACTACAAAAATGAATTAGCACCTCACCTAAGTGTCATGTTTAATCATAGCCGCACCTTAGGCTTCGTGCCCATTGAGTGGTGCACAGATACAGTTATCCCACTCCACAAGGGGGGATCCACCTTGGATCCTGGGAACTACCGTCCCATCAGTCTGACAAGTCTGATCTGCAAGGGCATGGAATGCATTATCATGGAACTTATAAACAAAGGCATTGGCAACCTTCAAACACTGGATCCCACCCAGTTTGGGTTCATTAAGGGCCGATCTTGTCTTCTGAACCTGATTGACTTCTTTGAATCAGTCTCAGGAGCTGTGGATGAGGGCAAGGTGGCCCACAAAGCCTATCTGGACCTTGCCAAGGCCTTCAACACCATCCCCCCGGCATCGTTGATCTGGCTGGACCTGAAATGTGCTTGCAGATCGGATTTGACAGCTCCTCAGCTTCAGCCTCCATCCAAAAGTACTAGGTACTCTCTGGAACTGATAAGTCCAAGATTGCACTCCCTTATTCTTCAAGAGAAGAGGTACTATAGACCAACATCAGTGGCCTTGTCTACTCATTCATCTTGAAGCCTCATGGAGGAAGATGTGAACAGGATGATGAAGAAATTATCAAGAATGTAGATCCAGCATATGATTATTCCCATGATGTCTTCCTGGGAAGGTACTAATTACTGGTCATCATACCCCTCCACTTCATGAATTCATACTGGTCTGTCCTTCATGTCTGGTGTTATTGGATCTGACTGGAACTGGAGCATCTTTGTCTTCACCTGTGTTACTAATGACTTTGCCAACTGTTTCCCTATCTCTCTCAACACTGATGCCATCATATTGAGATGAGACTTGTAGCCAAAGCTTTGGCACTGAGTTCCAGGGAGTGAATTGATGCCAAGATTCATGGAGACATCTCTCTTTTTCAGGGTTTCTGACCTGGATAGCTCAGATTCAAGATCGGCTTCTGGGATGCGAGCTGTCTTTGCAGAGAGTTCATTTTCATTCTCAGATCAGAGGTGATCTTCATACTAATTGCGGCTTCAGCATTTGAGGCCTACAAAACAGTTCTGGCAGGTGCCAAGGTTAAGGTATATCCAACCAGTATGGGTCCATCCAAGCCCAAGAGGGGGGGGTCTGCTTCCTCCCTCATCATTTTGTCAGACAGGGGCATTTAGCTCCAAATGCTTTGGAGCAGATCTACTTTACATAGACTCTCTTCTCCAGAGTCATTCACTGAAACAATAACTTAGAGGAAGTGGAGGGTTCCCCTTGCTACTTTTCTCAAGATGTCACCTTGGGCACTACACTACACCTTGACCAAAAGGCCAAAAAACAGAACTGATGAAGCAGAGAGGGGGGTTGGTTGTCCCAAGACCCTTTGCTGGATGAGTCAGTGTTCTTGGAAGCCTTTGGTTCTGGGCCAACATCATCCTGGGTGGTACAAGCTGTTGATTCCCTTATTGACCTTATAGCTCAACAGGCATGGAAGGACCCTGATGTGGTGGAACACATTCTCAAAAAAAAGTGGAGTGCATCCTAGCTACTCCTAAGGACAAGAGACACTGGAGCAAGGATCTACCAGTAGATGCTATGGTGGTAACAGCAGCCACCAGGAAAGAGCTATCAGAAGAGAGTTCATGTGTTCACCCCCCCCCCAACAGAGAGTCTAAGCAATGGGCAGATATGGGAAGAGGGCCTATGCATAAGCAACTTTTGCCCTTAGGTCATTTAGTTATTTGGCTCATCTAATCAGATTCCAGAGAGACTTAACCAAAGAAATCATCAAGTCTCTCTTCGAGGTATTGCCTATGGTTGTCCATTAAATGGTAGGCTCACAGTTTTATACCCTACATTCCACTTTGAATAGGGCCAGGCAATTGCTTTCCAATGCAGCTAATGGCACAGTCAGAGTGGCAGGCACCCAACATTGCCATGCGTCACCATACATGGATGTATTTTGCTGACTTTGCAGAAGTCTTTAAGCCATCCTTTGTGAATGCCCCCATGATGGTTCATCTCTTTTTGGGCCTAAGGTTAAAGACGCACTCACCAGAAGTAAACAGGATGATAAGACTCTCTTTGTAGTGGTATTTGCTTCTCATCCCCTTAAAGATTCTTCTGTAGGAATCAGAGATCAGGGAAGAAGATGTGACTCCATAAATCAAAGAGTTCTTAACATGACTCGCCAGATAATAGACCTTCCTCTGGCAGGGGGAAGGTAATTTTAATGAATGACACCCTAGAGACAGAGGTGGATCGCATAACCAGGGCTTATATATTCCTTTTGGAGCCTTCCTATGTCCTGACAGTGTGCTCTTCAAACTATCTGGAGATATACAGAGCTGAGTATATTTTTATGGCACTTCAGAGTTGTGTACTGGTAATTGTTGTTTGACTACTTTTATATCATTGCTGGTTGACTTCAGAGTTGTGCACTGTTACTTTTGCTTCACTTTATAGTTTTTCAGATCTCTGCTGAAGGTGTTGGTTTTCCCGTACCCACTCTCCCTATTCCTGTCTTGTTGTTTAAATTTGTAGGCTTTTGCAGTTGCCCGCCCCCGCTGTAGATTTGATCTCAGACACTCCCCCCAGTCCCATCTCTTTACCTCATTCTACCTAATAGATGCCTTCTGCACTTGTTTTTAGTCATTTTTAATTTAATTGCATTTTTTGAACTGTTTGGTCTAACATTGCTACATACTCAAGTGTGCTAGCTTGTACTGCATTTGAATTGTTTTTATTGCTGTTTTAGCTACTTTTCTGTATGTATATATATATATATATATATATATATATATATATATAAAATACCTTTCCTGTAACTAGTGTAGTCCAGATTCAGATTTGCTGTATCCAGGAATGTATGTAAGCTCCTGAGCTCCCCCCCACCCAAGCTTTCTGTGTTGGAGGGAAGCCTTCTAGCTTATCAGTGGGAGTGGTAAGGACTAGGAAACTATCTACTGCATAAGGAGTGGTTCTGGCTCAGAAATTGTAGTTATTGGCAGTTTGGGCAGCTTTTCCATCTCTCTCAACTTTCTGATTTAAAAGCCCGCATTTGCACTTGTTTCCCCCCTTTCCTGTAACTAGTTTAGTCCAGATACAGATTCTTAGTTTTAGCACTTGAATTTGCTTATTCGTGATCAGCACTTGTTCACAACTTGTAAGTACCAAATAACCTACTAATTACTACAGCATTCAACCACCCTCATTACCTAGAGGAAAACAGTTTTGGTACTTACTTTCCTCACTTGTTTAGAGAAAAACAGCTCTTGTACTCACTTTCCTCACTTATCTAGAGGAAAATAGTTTTTTATTCAGGTATGTCCAAGGGTCAGCTCACAGTGTTCTCTCCTGTCTATCTGATGAATCTGGGCATCTTGGGGCAATGTAGAAATTGCCTCATGTACACAGACAACCCTCTCCTCCTACCACCCAACACTACAATCTGTGAGAGATGCACTTATCTAGCCAAACTGGAGGTAAAGCTCTCTCCAGTCAAGAATGAACTTGACAGTCAAGAGGAGAAGGTAAACACTTGCACCACACCACACTCATCACATAGTCTCACTAAATCTACACCACCAAAATCCACACATATAAACACAAAAGCATTTGCGGAGGCTCTCAATAATAATCTGCTCAAGCAACAGAAACCTCCAAAGCAGAAATACAAGCAACCTCCACCTCCCCCCAATACAACCCAAATGACACATAGGCTGAAGACAAAGTGTGCCACTCAACCACAGCCAATAAGGCAAAGCAACATACCCAACACACTAGTCATAGTTGACTCTATAGTCAGGCACACTGATGTCCCACTCACCAGGCTAAACAAGAAGAAGGTTACTGTCAGCTGCCTGTCAGGTGCCAGAATCCGCCACATAACCCACACACTCAGGTCACTCTACAACAAGTACAAATATGACTGTCATTGTCCATGATGGTGTGAATGACCTGAGACATACCTCCCTGGACAACATGAAAAGAGACATGTAAGAGCTGTCCGATCTTGTAGCCCAGGCAGGTATGACCCTAGCCCTGAGTAGCATTCTGCCATCACCCAGAATGATGCCGCAGTACAAGGACAAAATGATTCACTTCAACAATTGGCTAAGCTTCTGGTGCCATTCTAAAGGGATCGACAGACCATGATGCTTTGCCAGAGATGGCCTGCACCTGTCACCCCTGGGATTCTGGATACTGGCTAAGGTTCTTGCCGCCCCTATAGTGCCTTTTTTAGGCAAGGTTCAAATGACAAATTCACCACCGTAACAGGAACAGGCAAGCAAAAACTGAGGGTGATGCTACTCAATGCTAGAAGTCTAAATCTCAAAATGCACTCACTCGAGGAGGCACTCCTTAAAATGGAGAACATCGATATCTGTGCAGTGACTGAGACCTGGTTCAAGGCTCCAGAGAGCACCCCTGCACTACCAGGCTATAACTCATACCACACTTTTCGGCCATGTTACCTGGACCGGAACACCAAAGGCGGAGGTGTGTCCATATTCATTAAGGATATCCAAACCTCCAGGCTAGTTGCTCAGCATAATGCAGCCAAGGTTATCCAAGTGCAACTAACTCTGGGCAAAACTGCAATCCAAATTGTAGCTTGCTACGGATCACCCACCATGCCCCAGGATCCCCACTCCTCTTTTCTTGAAGTACTGGAAAATATTAGGGTTCAACCAAACACACTAATAATGGGCGATTTCAACTACCCCACCATTAACTGGGAAAACTAATTATGTACCAACTCCTTTGCTCAACGCTTTCTGGAATTCATAAACTCCAATGCCCCGGATCAACTTATCCACACCCTCACCAGGGGCAACAATATACTAGATCTAGTCATTACCAACATGAATGACCAGTGTTCCACACCTGAAGTCAAAGCCTCATTGGTCCGATCCGACCATAAGCTAATTACCCTAGATATCCAAATCCTGCACCCACCCTCCATTAAGGAAACCATGGTAAAAAATTTCTCCAAAGCCAACTTCATGTTTCTTAAGACAGAAGTGGTGAACTTCATGACACCCATGCAGATGGACAATACAGTTATGACTACTGAATCCTACACAATTGCACTTTATAAGCACTTGCATGAGTGCATGGATCGTGCTATCCCAAACAGAACCAAGACGCTATCCTCCAAAAAAAGGAAGCCAATCTGGTGGTCCCCTGCCATAAACAAACTGTACAACAGAAGGAAGAAACTGTTGCAAAAGAGAGTAAAATCCCATGAGTGGAGGAGCTCCCTGGTCAGCCTCAGTAAGAAGCTGGGATCCCTGATAAAATCCTGCAAAGCTAGTTACGAAAACAAAATCACCACTGATTCTAAAGACAACCACAAAGCATTCTATAGCTATGTCAAGAATCTCAATGGCAACACTCAGATCTGCTCTGAGTTACGGCACAATGGCACTAAATATACAGACCCAACTGATATTGCCAACATCCTGGCAGATAGGTTCAGTGCTAACTTTACCCCCCTCTCACACCCTAAAGAGCCCATCTCTATACTGAAAAAATGCAAAGTTCCTGTAATCATGGCTGCACAGGTAAAAACCACACTCTCCAAAGCCAGGAACACAGCATCCATGGGACCAGACAGCATCCCAGGCTGCATTCTACATGAACTACAAAATAAACTGGCACCCCACCTAAGTACCATGTTCAATCATAGCCTCACCTCAGGCTTTGTGCATGCTGAATGGTGCACAGTGACAGTTATCCCACTCCACAAGGGGGGAGCCACCACGGACCCTGGGAACCATTAGCCTGACGAGCCTGGATGGAATGTATAGGTTCATAGGTTCATAGGTTCATACTAGGCTATCTGCCCAAGGGCATTTATAAGCCTAGCCCATAGTTATTTGGCTTTTGCCACCCCTTTAGTTTGAATAAAACTATGCCTATTATTTTGCTGTGCCTCTGTCAAGCAGTGACACTGAAGTAATCCCTGGGGTATATCTGCGATCCCCCATCCATTGGTCAAGATTCCTCTTGAACAAGGCCAGCGAGGTGCTCTGCCTCACATGTATCGGGATTTTGTTCCACAGCATAGGGAGTCTCTGGGTGATGAATCTGTCCCTCCAGCATGTTCTATTAATAGCCGTGTCAAGGTTTAAGTCTCCGCCTTGTGGTTCTGAGGGATCTAGATTTTTGAGGTGAAGCATATTCATCAAATCAGGGTTTGACATGGCCTTATATGTCAGGCACAGGTCACCTCTGAGCAAGCGGTATGAGACTGAATAGAGCTGGAGTTCTTTCAGTCGGGCAGCATAAGACATATTTTTGAGACCCTTTATCCTTTTGGTGAGGAACTTTTGGGGCCTTTCCAGCTGCTGCAGGTGTCTGGTCAGATACATTCCGAATGGGGCATTGTACTCAATCATAGGTCTAATGAGTGATGAGTACGATGACCTCCCTTGATCTAGATGTGAATCCCTTCATGATCAGGTGGGCAATGTAGAAGGTTTTCCTAACTACTTTAGCAACATGAGTGTCAAACGACTGGCTACTGTCAACCTGGGTCCCCAGATCCCTGATGACTTCTTCTGTGCTCAGTGGATTGCCACCTATATGGTAGCTAGGGGTAACCTTGTTTTTCCCGAAGGGTATGACTATGCATTTCTTGGCATTTAACTTTAGGCCATGGCTCTGGCACCAGTTATCCATTTCTGTGAGGCCCTTCTGAAGGATATCTGTGTCAGATGTGTTTTCAACTATGGCCCAGTTTGCAGTCATCTGCAAACTTTGTCAGCCATAACCCTCCTGTGTTTGCTTGTACTTCAGAAAAGTAGATGCCGAACAAGAGTGGACCCAGGACTGAGCCCTGTGGGACACCACTTGTGACAGGCTTTGAGTCTGACATGGCTCCAGCAACTCTGACCCTGTGGGTTCTGTCACTTAGCCAGTTTGCAACCCATCTTGTGATTTATGGGTTTACATTCAAGCTGATGAGTTTTTGATGATACCTGAGTGGGGTATTGTGTCGAAGGCCTTTGCCAGGTCAAGGTAGGCTGTATGGACTGCCTTTCCCTCATCAATGGCCTTGGTGACTGTCTCGAAAAAGTCAACCAAGTTTAAAAGGCATGATCTGCCTTTGACAAAGCCAAACTGGGTTGGATCCAAAGTCTGCAAGTTCCCTATGTCTTTATTTATGAGTTCCATTATGATCCTCTCCATGGAACTTATAAACAAAGACATTGGTAATCCCCAAACTCTGGACCCCACCCAGTTTGGGTTTGTAAAAGGCAGATCATGTCTCCTAAACCTGATAGACTTCTTTGAAGCAGTCACCAAAGCCGTAGACAGGGGTAAGGTGGTTCACACAGCCTATCTAGATCTTGCCAAGGCTTTTGACACCATCCCCCACTATGGAATTATAGATAAACTCACTAAACAATGTATAAATCCCTATGTCACAAGATGGGTTGCCAACTGGCTCACTGACAGAACCCACACTGTGAAAGTAGCAGACTCCCAATTTGACTTCAGACCCGTGACAAGTGGAGTACCTCAGGGTTCAGTCCTGGGTCCTCTCCTGTTTGGTATCTTCTTCTCTGAAATACAGGCTAACACAGAAGGTCTTTGGCTAATGAATTTCACAGATGACTGCAAACTAGGAGCCATAATATAAACTCCCAACGATGTGGACATCCTACAAAAGGGCCTCACTGAGACAGATGCCTGGTGTCAAAGCCATGGCCTCAAGCTCAATGCCAAAAAGTGTATTATCATCCCCTTTGGTAAAAACTCTGTACCCATGAACTACAACATAGGCGGTAGTATACTTAACACCGAAAGTGTGACAAGAGACCTTGGGACACAGGTGGACAGTAGTCTCTCCTTTGATAATCACATCGCCACAGTAGTCAGGAAATCCTTCTACGTGGCACACCTCATCACAAAAGATTTCTAATCCAGAAAAAAAGAGGTCATTGTTCCCCTCTACTCATCACTCATTAGACCTATTATAGAGTACAATGCCCCTTTTGGTATGTACCTCACAAAACATCTACAACAACTGGAAAGGCTGCAGAAATACCTCACAAAGAGGATTACCAGCCTCAAACAGATGCCCTACACAGACTGTCTCAAAAAACTCCAGCTTTACTCCGTCACATATCGCCTACTCAGAAGTGATCTCTGCCTAACATACAAAGCTATGTCAAACCCAGAGCTGTTGGACATGCTCCACTTAAAGAAATCCCAATCCTTCCTAGCTACATGCTCTAGGGACCTAAACCTTGTCACCACAATAAACAGAACATGCCGGTGGGATAGATTCTTGTCCCAGAGACTTCCCATACTCTGGAATAAACTACCTATCTATATCAAACAAAGCTCCTCATTAGCACTCTTCAAGAAAAATCTTGATGATTGGATAGGAAATAGGAAATTCACCTCGGGGATCACCTCTGTGGCTCTGCTCGACAGTGGCACAGGAAAATAATTTTCTTGGGTGGCAAATGCCAGGGTACTATTTTGGCTGGACTTGTATAGGCCCCAGGGCCAATAGCCTAGTACCTACCTATGAACCTATGAACCTATGGAGAAAGCCTCTCAGTGGTCCTGAACAACTCCCCAACTGCTGCACTCTGAAGGCAGTTGGGGGGCCTATTTTTTCATCCTCAAGCCTGGCACAGCATAACTTTATATTCTTGAGTGCTAAAGATAATTTCCAGAGGCTATTCAATTCCCTTATCCTTTCCACCTCAGAAAAAGAAAAAAAAAACCTAATGTTCTGCTCCATCAGTGGGACTCAGCAGCTATAGAAATTTCAAAGCTGCTAGAAAAAAAAGTCATCCAACCGATCCCCTAAGGCCAGTTAGAATCCAAAGTCTTTTCAAGGTTCTTTTTAGAATCAAAGAAAACAGGAGACCTCACACCCATTCTGGATCTCAGTCACCTAAACCAATTTGTAAAAGTGAGGATGCAAAGAGTAGAGGTGGTGAAGGTGGATGAGTTTAAATACTTGGGATCAACAGTTCAGAGTAACAGTGAGTGTGGAGGAGAGGTGAAGAAGAGAGTACAGGCAGGATGGAGTGGGTGGAGAAGAGTGTCAGGAGTGATTTGTGACAGACGAGTACCAGTAAGAGTGAAAGGGAATGTCTACAAAAGGGTAGTGAGACCAGCTATGTTATATGGGTTGGAGACAATGGCACTGACAAAAAGGCAGGAGTTTGAGCTTGATGTGGCAGAGTTAAAGATACTAACGTTTGCACTGGGTGTGACGAGGGTGGACAGGATTAGGAATAACTATATTAGAGGGTCAGCCCAGGTTGGAAGGTTTGGAGACAAAGCCAGAGAGGCAAGATTATGTTGGTTTGGACATGTGCTGAGGAGGGATGCTGAGTATATTGGGAAAAAGATGCTAAGGATGAAGCTACCAGGTAACAGGAAAAGAGGAAGGCCTAAGATAAGGTTTATGGATGTGGTGAGAGAGGACATGCAGGTGGTTGGTGTGACAGAGCAAGATACAGAGGACAGGAAGAAATGAAAACAGATGATCCGCTGTGGCAACCCCTAACGGGAACAGCCAAAAGAAGATAATGATGTACCTCTGCTGAGGAAGGATGACTGGATGTGCTCCATAGATTTCCAGGATGCCTACTATCATATCATGATAGCAAAGCACTCAAGGAAATTTCTTCACTTCTGGCTGAGAGCCAATCACTACCAATTCCAAGTACTGAATTTCTGTTTCACCACAGCCCCCCAGGGTGTTCACCAAGATCATGGCAGTGGTAGCAGTACATCTCTGTCTGCTGGGGATCCAAGTCTTCCCATATCTCAATGATTAGCTGCTAACTGCTACCTCCAATCATATACTGCTGCACAACCTGGACCAGGTGTTCAATTGTTACTGTACTTAGGGATAACTGTGAATCTACCAAACTGCTAACTGACTACAACCCAGAATATAAAATTTATAGTATGCCACCTAGATATCAACCTTCAGATAGTCAGCCTTTCCCTGTACAGAGTTTTGTCACTTCTCCTCACAGCCATGCAGATCCTACATCACTTATCACCACCAGCAAGGTTAGTTCTGCATCTTTCAGACCTTGTGGTGTCCACAATTCTGATGGTTCCACTAGTCAGATACTATATGAGAGTACTGCAGTGGACTTTAGCAGTTCAGTGGTCTCAGTTCATTCATCAATTGTATGCAAGGATTCAAATTACTCAGGTTTACAAACAACACATTGCTTGGTGAGTAACATACACCAGTAACCAAGGAGTGCTCTTTCCAATTCAGTTCACGTGTAGCAGTAGTAACCACTGATGCTGCCCTTCTGGGGTGGGGGGAGCACTTCTAACGGAGAATGTTCCAAGGTGCATGGTCATCCCTAGAGGTTAGTGTTCACATCAATGTCTTGTAGCTGAGGATGGTTCTCCTAGCATTGCAGGCATTCCTGTACCCCTGCCAAGGGCTGTGATTTCCATACAGATTGACAAAATGGTGGTGGTATGGAACATCAACAAGCAGTGAGACACATTCTTATCCTCTATGTTGAGAAGCCATGAGAGTTTGGCAATTGGTGATGGGTTCACTCAGCTTTCTAACAGCAATGCACATCCTGGGGTTCAGCAATGTGTTGGCAGACAAATTGAGCAAAACTGTCCTAATGCCTCACAAGTGGTCCCTCAGTCCTACAGTGGCACATTTGATTTTCAGTCACTGGGGCCAACCACCTTGCTGTGAACTCTTTCCATTCTATCTCAACAACAAATGCAGCATGTACTTTGCCTGATCAATTCAAAGGATTAGCCACCTAGAGATGCTTTGATCCACAATTGGCACCTGGTTTTCCTATATGCCTTTCTATCATTGCCCCTTATGAAGAAATTCATACAGAAAGCAAGACAGTGCAAGGCCAGGGTGATCCTCATTGTCCCTTTTGGCTCTAAAAGACATGATTCCCCTACTTATGATCTCTTCTAGTACATCTCCCATGGATGATGGATCACTATCCATACTCACTGACTCAACCATCCAGATCAGAAATCCATTAAATTAACCACATGGTCCTCCAATTTTAAATACAGCCAGAGATGCCAGGCTTCCTGCTCTTGTAATCAGTATTGTTTCTGCTTCCCAAAAACCATCCACTAAAAAGATATACCAGATAAATGGAAGCTATTCTCTATTTGGGCCCCTTCTAAAGGACTTGATCCTTTTTCAGCACTTCTTCCATGCACAGTAGAATTCTTATCTGAGCTCTGTGATAAAGATTCCAGCTTTTCCAATATCAAGGCTCAGATGTCAGCTATTTCAAATGTTCATTTTAGAAGTAAGAATGTTCCTATAGTTTCACTGAAAATTTCAAAAGCTTTTTTGAAAGGTACTTTCCTACTAAGACCTCCCATTAGAGATTCAGCCCCTCCACGGGACATCACCATTTTGCTGCAAGCTCTGACTCACTTTCCATTTGAACCTGCAGGCATGGCACACCTAATGTTCCTTACCTGGAAACACTTTTCCTAGTGACAGTGACATCAGCTAGATGAATTTTGGAGTTACAGGCACTCTCATATAAACCTCCCCACTTAGTTTTTCACAAGGCTTGAGTCTTCCTTAGAGCCAATGTTTCCTTTATTCCTAAGGTGGCATCCAAAGTAAACCTAAGCCAGTTTATAAACTTACTAGTATTTATCCCTAGATATTCAAACAAAGGAAAGTACATGTTGCATATGTCCACAGACAACTGAGATTTTACATTCACAGAACAAAACAGTTCTGAAGAGAAAATCAGTTGTTCACTTCATTTTCAAAACCAGAGTTTGGGAGTGCAGTGGCTAAGGTTATTTTGTTCAGATGGTTGTCAGATTATATTTTTTTTACCAAGTAAATCAAAGGCTTATTCATCTTGGGCAGCTTCTACCTTGGCAGCCTTCAATGGGGGACTGTCCACTGATGACATGTGCTGCGGCCACTTGGTCTGTGATACACACATTTGTGCCTCATTATAAACTGGATGTACAATCCATCATTCCTTGATACCACCCAGATTGACAGCTTGGGAGTCTGTCCCATATGTTTGAACAGACAAAAATAGACAACATTGGATAAGAGAGTTATGTATGTATCATAATGTTAGATCCATTTTGTCTGATTTTCATCCATTTCAAACTCCCTCTCTCCTTTCACCTTCCAAATTGTCACCTGCGGCTTTGATATGGTTGCACAGGCCCCTTTATTGCCTGTCTGTGCACAGCCATGTGAGACTGTACCCTTTTTTCATGAGCAAATTGGGAATATCTAACCATGGGGACCCTTATATGACATTGTCCAGTTTCTGACAAAGGGAAAGGGGTAAACCCAATCTGAGCAGCTAAGATGGAGTCCAGGGAATTTTGGGTAGGGGAGGAGTCAGAGCTCTGGATCGAAAGAAGCTGAGGCTGAGCAGTTAAATGTGACAACCTATGTGTTTGAACCAGATGGAAATCAGACAGCATGGATCTAACATTATGGTAAGTATATAGCTGTCATTTTTGGTACAGGTTGTCCTTTCTTTGTCCCATTATTAGAAATAAAAATCTGATCAGATTTTTTAAAGGACTTAGTTTGTTCAAGATAGTACGTGAGCTACCTTTGCAAGTAAAGATTATATATAATCCTGCACATCCTTATGAAAGAGGTACCTAAAAGGTATCAACATTAAATCATCCAGGCAATTAGCTGAAGTTGTTTGAAACTGGGCTGCATCAAACTCTGCTTGTCTTATATTAGCAGATCCAATCTGTGAGGAAGCTTGTGGTAATTAACCTTTACCAATTCTCTAAGAATGGAGAACCAATGGGCCAAAAGGAGTCACCACAATGATTTTGGCGAGTCATTCTAAGAATTCAGAATTACCTTGGTGAATAGTGGAAAGGGTGGAAATGAGTAAATGAGCTTCCCCTATCTTGGGAATGAGAATGCATCTGTTGTCCTGGTCTGCCTGCAAAGGAATCCTGGTCCAAAATTTGTTTAGTTGTCTGTTTTGGAAAGAGGTGAACAAATCTGTTTGAGGTGTTCCCCAAAATGGATTGATTCCAGGAAGCCATCTTTGTTCAGATTCTATTTGTGAGGAACTGTATTGCTCCTACTGAGCCTCTCACTACATTTTGCTCTGATGGAACACAAGATGTTTGGAAGGTTAAACCATGCTGAAGAGCTACCTTCCAAGCCATCAGTGCCAGTCCTCACACAGGGTAAGACCTAGTGCCCCACTGTTTGTTTATGCACCACATCACAGTGGCATTGTTCCTGTGGAGGTACTGAGGACCATATATGATAAAGAACTTTACCCATATGAGATCTGCTCTGCAAGCAAAATTTGAGGTTTCTGTAGTTACAGCTTGACTTGGGACAGGAGAAGAAATGGGAAGACCTGGATTTTGAGCCAATAGCTATTTCCACTGGTTTAGTTCCCTTTTTCAGTGCCCTAAATTGAAATCTGAAATTCCAGAGGATAGGAATGTTGAGTCCATGTGTTTTTTTTTAAAGTCATTGAATTTTTCTCATGTGTAACCATGTGAGAAGAATCATGTGAATCACAGAAGCTGTGGACCCCAAAATCATCAGTTATTTCCTTGCTGAAGTCTAAGACTTATCAGAGAAGCACAAATAAGTTTCCATATTAAAAACAAATACCCGGGTAAGAAAACCTTTTTCTGACAAATGTCTAGAAGGCAACCTAAAACATAGTCCTGTGTGACAGAGGAAAAGAGGATTTTTGACCATTTTTCCTGGAACCCCAGATTGGTAAGGAAAGAAGAAACCCATGTTAAGGACTCTTTACATCAGGGAAACAACTCTGCAAAGATAAGTAAGTTGTTTGAAGAAGGAAATCTGCAAATGTCTTGCAGTCTGCAATGAACTATCACTGGAGTTAGACACTTTGTAAACACCCTTAAAGCTGCAGATAATCCAAACGGCAGTGCCTAGAACTATTGATGTAATCCAGACTGAGAATCTGAGAAATTTCCTGAAGCCTATGGCTGTGAGGATGTGATGATAAGCATCCTTCAGATCCAATGTTGCCATAAAACTCAAAAGATGGATAATGGATAAGCTACTCTGAGATGTCAACATGGTGAATTTTGGCACTTTTAAAAACAGGTGGAGAAAGGAAAGATCTAGAAATGGTCTCCATAAAAGCTCTTTCTTTTGAATCAGAAACATTCTGGGGTAGAAGCTATTTGACCTTTGATCCAAAGGTACTGGTTCTATAACTCCTATGGTCAGCAAGTTTTGAAGAACCTGAGGAAAAAACTGTTTGGTTCAGTGGCTTGAGAGGAATTTCCTTGAAAGTAGGTAGGTGTATCTATTGCCAAATGTAACCCCTCAGAACCACTTTTATTGCTAAGAGTCTGGTATAATTTGTTGCCAGAAGGTGATATTGATATCCAGTTGCTGGGGCAGATTTAGAAAGAGTAGTATGAGGGCAGTGAAAAAAGCGATACTGGCATACTTATTCTGAAGGATTAGACTGTCCTTTTTCTGAAAGGATCCCTGTTTTTGTTCTCCTCCAACCTTCCCCTTTGTGTTTCCTGTTTGTCAGGAGGTGGCAGTGAATGTTTATTTTGCCTTTTAAAGGGAGTAGAGGATTTGGAGATTTGTAATCTGAGAAACTGCTTAAATTAATTTCCCTTTTTCATCAAATTGTTTGAGGAACTGAGTAGCAGAAAGACATTCAAAACCTCCTCATCTAATGTAGAGTATGAAATCCCAGAGTTTACTTCATCATCGGTTATGTACTGAGGAATACATCCTCAAATTGTAGCAGTAGTAATGTCCCTAGGCAAAGTACCTGTACAGTCATGCACACTCTTCCAAGCATGTTTAGATACTCAAGATAGATAAGAAGTAATGGAATTCAGATAGGAAATGTCTTCTGAAGGAAATGTGGCAGTGTATTCCCTCAAACAGTCTACACGGTTAAGAATAATCTTCTACATATGTGCTACGTAGCTAAGAATTATATATACTAAAGTGGAAGAAGAGAAAATTCTCTTACCAAATCTGTCCAATAACTTGCCTTCTTTATCCACAGGAGAAAGATTATTATTGACTAAATGCCTGTTTCTTGCTGGCAAAGATGTTAAAATGCAGCTGGGTCTAATCTAAGATGAGAATTTGTTAGCTTGACATACTTTATAAAGTCTGTCTGCCTTTTTGGGAACTGAGCTAGACATAAATCCATATATAACTCACTGAATTGCAGGCTGGCTCACAGACATGAGCCAAGAAGCCATAATTGGTGAAATCACCTCCACCAACAGACCATTCTCCAGTGAAGTACCCCAGGACTCCATGCTGGGCCCGCTCCTGTTTGGCATCTATCTTTCAGAAGTTAAGGCCAACATTCAAGGCATTAAGCTCACTAAGTTAGCAGATGAATGTAAATCAGGAGATGTTATAGACTCCTCCCAAGACATCAACATTTTGCAAGAGGGTTTAACACAGACAAATAACTGGTGCTAAAGCCATGGCCTAAAACTCATTGCCAAAAAATGCATTATAATGTCCTTTGGGAAACATATGTAGACAGCAGTCTGGCCTTTAACCAACATGAAGCTAAGAAGTAAGAAAATAATTCTATGTCACCTTACTTATAGGCACAGTAAGGATATGGCATCCAGATCCAAGGAATTATAGTACCACTCTATTTGGCCCTTATCAGACCTATCACTGAATACATTGCCTCCTTTGGTGTGTATATAACCAGACACTTGCAACAGTTGGAATGCCCACAAAGGTTTCTCACAAACAGAATTCAGGACATGAATACTCTGTCCTACACTGACCTCCTAAAGGCTATGTCTCTGTATTCAGTTTCCTACTGGCTGCTGAGAGGGGTTCTTTGGCTGGCTTACAGGGCTTCCTCAGACCCAGTCCTGATGGATCTGTAGCATATGTGCAAAATAAACAGCACCAGAAACACTAGATCTATAGATCTGAACTTCACTTGTGACATAAACAGAATGTGCTGAGACAGATATGTATCCCAAGGGATCCCTGCACTATGGAATAAGTTCTTCATCCATCTAAAACAGAGTTTATCCCTGGTTGTATTCAAATAAAACCTTGACAGTTGGATGGGAAATTGTAAATTTACCCCTGGTCTGGCCCCAGCGCCCCTCATGGACAGAGGCTGTCAATAAGAAAACTATTATCCTAACTAATACCACCCTAAAATCCTTAATTACCTTCCTGTTAACATGTCTCTCCTGTATAGATGCCCATGATACTCGGGACCCAAATGTTTTGGGGTACACACCTAGGCTTGTAAGGGCCTTAGTGGTTGTTAGCTTATTAACAGCCTACTTTACCTATGAAGGTTGAGAGTCAGGGTTACTGCAGGCAGCATTTAGCATGTCTTACAAGGCTTGAAAATAGGAGGAATGGGTGGCACATCCAGTTGCAACACAACATAGCATCTTCTCAGTTCAGGGGGAACATGTACATGTTCTCAAAAAAATACATAATTCAGAATAGTTTCTGAAATGAGAACCTCCTCCAAGGGAGTTGGGGAGGACAAGCATTCCTCAGAATCAGAGGAACTCAAGGGAATAGGTTGCATAACACATAGTGTTGTCTTATTAAATGTTTGTGAAAAGTAAGCTTATTTTCAATAAGTAAGCTGAATATGAGCAGATGTAGACACAGTATCTATAATAAGGTAACAGATGATACAGGGACGTGGAAGGAATTTAATGTATTTGCTAGTTCTTTATGTATATTTTCCTAGAATTGTTAGCCTTGCAGTATTGTGTAAATCTGCTTGATTATTATGAATTTTGGGCCAGATTAATCTGATATTTCTGAAGCTTCAAATAACCATTTGGCCAATATGACCCTCCTCTGTTGTATGCAGTTAGTTTTTCTCATTAATGCAGTACTGGCATTACAAAATGATTACAGATACTCCAGTAGCAATAAGGACTGAAGCTCTTCAGCACCTTGTATACGCATGTATAGTGTAAGGTAGAGCAAAAAGCAGTTTGCTACAGTATAAAAATGAAGAAAGACCTTTTTAGCTTTAGTCTCCAGTATGAAGGGATCTTTATTCCTTCTCAACTTAAAGTTGGGGGGGGGTGCCAGGTCAAGGAAGAACACAAGACACCAGAAAATGTAGCTACTGCTCCAAGACAGAATGCTTATTTTTAACGTGCATGCAAGTAGCACTTCAAAAAATGTAGTTTGCTTAACAATGTGTGTAAAATGCTTTGTTTTTTTATGCCAGGAAATGAAAGTGCAGTCTGAAAGCTGGAATCCGAACATTATTTAAAAATAAGATGTCAAGCCTGTAGTAATGCCTTTGTGAATTATGTGCATGTCAAGATGGCAAGGGAGCAGTACATGAATATGCAGTCAGAGATAAAGTGTTGCATTTCATATTGATTATTGGGAATATTATTGGAGCACACTGCTTTAGGCTAAAAAGCATCCAACTGAACAATCATTTCAGAATCAAACTAATTCCTAAACTTAAGTGAATACAAAATGATGATCTCACTTAACATCATTTATGTGATGTGATCTATTGGATGGCTTCCATCATATGATCACTAGTTAAATGTTCTGAAAACCTATAACTATTTTTTTAACATCTAATGAGGCTGTATTTCTAGCATGCAAGCACGTACATCTTATGATTAAAAGATTATAAAAATAATGTTTCTCCATGTTTCCTGAACCAGATTTTGTTTTAACCATTGTGGATTTTGCTGTGATTCAGGATTTATTGGATTAAAGTAAACCGTTGTTAAGAGTTTTTTATCCCTCTATGACTCTGTGGGTTCCAGGGGTGCTGTAAGGTACTGGTGGCTAGGGGAGTGGGGTGGGGTGGGAGGTGAAGGGGGAGAGAGGCACTTATTGATCAAAAAGCAAAATGTATTTATTTATTTATTTTTTAAGTTATCCAGTACCATAAAACAGAAGCATAAACGTAATATGAATGTATGTAATGCCACTATAAATTGCATTAAGAATGACCACACAGAAGTTTCATGCAAAATTACTAATGACTGTTGGACCTCATTGGTATGTGATCCTGCAGGAGCAGCAGTACTGCTGACCTAGTATTCCACTTCTGGCTGCCCATTTCTTTAGCCCATTTTAAGGCTTGTGTGAGATGCATATTTTCACTTTAAAAAATGCATATATACATCTAGTGGCAATTAAGAAGATCTGTAGTTTATACAATAGCATGTCTTTGGGCTGAAAAAAGAAATCAAATACTTCATCAAAAGCTCTCATGACCAGGAAAGGGACACACAGAAGGTATACTATGTGGGAACCACACTTGAAACCAGACAGTAGTTTCATCCACTGCACTACTGTGCCACCACCCTTGAGTCAACACTAAAATCCTTTTTTGAAGATTAAGTCAGCATTTCAAAATACAATGTGGAATTGAGTAGTAACTAAAAAAGTAGCCTCCAAAGCAACATTCCTCTACAGTGATATTTATAAACCAATGATCTTGAGAGAAAAAAGCAGTAAGAAGAACTCAGAAAAAAAAGGTGGACTACAAAATATGACCTGTTAATCTCAACAATAACACATAGCTGGTGCATGTTTTATATAGAAATGAAGGAATAATACTGAAAACCATAGTGTGCCATTTAGAATGAAAATCTCATAGCTTTTAATCTTACCGGTTACAGAACAGCATGAGCTACAGAATGGTACATCTGCACGAAAGAAGCACACCAGGTAGAATCCAGGGTCTAACAATGTACTGTGATCTTTTAGAACTAGAACTCAGTGCATCAGCCTCTAACCAGTGGTGAATTAAGTGTAACTTGGCTCAAGGCTGTTTTCAACAATGGGTCCCTCAACATGCATTTTTAGGACCATGCATAAATACATGTGTTCTTTTGGATTCACCTTCCCAATTATTTTAAATTGTATTTCTTGTATATTACAGAAACATTTGTTAACGTATTTGGAATATTTTTCCAGTAAGCATCATCTACAAATGCAGTACCTGCTGCCCTTGAAGAATAAATGTCCTTTGTTACATTAAAGAAATGGTGTGCTGATGATTTTGCCATAACATCTCCTGAAATAGACCAGCTATGCAAGAGGGAATGGCTAGCAGAAACCAACTGCAGGTTCACAGTTAGTTACTAGGCATGTTCACCAGGAATCAGTTAAGAAGCCTGGCTGAAATTCTCAATTGCCTCAAAGCACTGTCTGATTAATGACTTGCTTTGGGTCACACAATAGGTAAATGAAGGCAGAAAGATTCAAACCCTGTACCCTTGGCAAAGGAAACAACTCATTAACAAGTGAACACTTTAGTCCTCTGAACTAACTGTCAGACAGAGTGACAGTTTCTAACTAAATGCAGGAATCCTTTACAATCCGATCCTGTATAGAGGACTGTATCACAGCAACATGTAACAATGACTGCATAATGGATGCTGAAGATCAGATGCTTCTGATCATCACTCCAAACAATGCAGACTATTCTAAACTGATAAATGTCAACCACCTTCACCACTGATGGAAACACTAAAGAAGGTACTGCAAAAAATATATTACTTACATGTAACATGCTTGGACTATTCAGGCCTATTAATGCATTAATTCATTCTTTAGTGCAATAAATAAAGCAAAACAATTAAAGACAATATAGATATTACAGCAATTTTGGTTCAACAACCCACAAATCATACAAAAATCAGCAATATTACAACACAATGTTTTTTTGAGGGTGTTTCAGGTTTGCAAGAAACCTACATCTCATTTTTGACCTCCCTGTATCTTCCCTCTCATCAAGAATAGCTAGCTATCTCCTCTGAAATCACACAGTGCAGGTCTGGCCTACCTGAATGGTTGGCAATACCATACTGTTGCAGCACACACCTTCAGAGTCAGTGCTGGATCATGGTCAAAGGGGGCCCTATGTAAGGTAATGAGCCAGGCTTCCACCAATCATACCAGTATCCAATTACTTGGCTACATCTCCCCAATCACCATAAAACATTATTCATATCTGTCAGTGCACATAATATTTTTTACTTTTACAATGATCACAGAGATATGGATTTCATTTAAAAATTGTATTTCAAATTTTACAACAAAAAACTGACAACCATTTTCTAAAAATAAATAAATAAAAACGCAATCTGAAAATGGACTTAATGAAAAACAATAAATCTCGCTTCTCTTGAAACTAACATTTAGTGAAAATGCTTATGGGAAGCTGTTAAACTGCAAACTGACATACTGAGCTCCACAGCTGTGTCGGTGGTGGAAGAGGTAAGACACTCATCTTTAGTGCAGAAGATTGCGGGGTTTATTCCCACCCCAGGTTGATGGATTGCAGCAGTACAACATAAGGGAGTTGCTGCTTTACTGAATGTGCTGTCCTGTGGAAAATATGTTAAACTGAGGACCCATCTGCTTGCAATGGTGATAGCTCAGCTCAATGTAAATGATCCCACAGCACCTATCAATAATTGTAGGGAAAGTTGCCCAATGCCCTGGCTAAATTTCCCCTAGTAGTATAAAACATCTTCAGGTCTTCCATGAAAATAGGCCACTAGTCTCATGGAAGTAACCTGATCAGCAACGTATAAATAAAAAATAAATAATAGAGAAATAGCATACAGTGAAACACTAATTAGCAGCTATGTGAAGGGTTCAGGAATTTAAAAGACAAATGTGCAATGCATTTGCTAACAGTCTGGGACAGCTTAGGGGTAGCCCAAGAGCACTGTCTGGTAAAGTGACTTGGTCAAAGTCACACAGTAGATAAATGAAGGCTGAGAGAACCAAACTCCGCACCATGAGAAGGAGCTCATTAACAGCTCATAGCCTTACTCATCTGCACTAAGTATCATATAAAATACTGCAGCCCAACAAAGTGCATTTCATAACATCTGCCTGTATAAAAAAAAAAAAAAAGCTAAATTAAAATGCATTCATAGTTAAAACTTTAACAATAAACTTGTGTTATCCAGTTTATTCACAGACAAATAATAAACACAATGTCAAAAGGCAGAAGTACAAGGAAAGCAAAGAATGTGGCTAATATAATGAAGCTCCTGTCTATCATAATCAGGTCCTTCCTTTACACCATAATTACTGTGGAATATAGGAACCAAGTGTTTACACACACACACACACACACACACACGCACACACGCACACACACACACACACACACACACACACACACACACACACACACACACACACACACACACACACACACACACACACACCTCAATTCAGTTGTGAACCCAGGAGGCATTTCTTTCCAAGACCATGTGTGAGAAGCATTGTGTATGCACCCATGACCTTCTGGTGCTGTGCATGTGTGTTTCATGTCAGTATTGTCAAAAAAAAACTGCTTAAAGAAAAACAAAACCCCTTTAGCCAGCCAGCCAAGGGCCCCCTTGAAGCCTGGATGGCCACCACTGCCTTCAACTTTAGCCAATAGCCACCAGAATCCAAGATATGTGACCACAAAGATGAAACTAGAAAAAAAGCTGCATACACTGTTTCTGGGAGGAAGTTTGGATATATAAAACTATTTCTTTCAAAGTATGATACAGCCAAGCTGAACTTATGTTTGAGGCATTTTAATGAATGGTAATGCAGCCCTGAGGAGCTAGCTACATAAAAACATATGTGACACCAATATCTCAGCCCCTAGGAGCAGATGACTTCAGCTAGTGCTGGCTGAATTGTTCACCAATTCTCTTTCTAACACATACCTGTAGTCAGAATAAAAAATTAAAATAAAATAACTTTACTGAGTAATATTTATTTCAAATGAAGTTTCACTGCCAAGACAATATACTGGTTAAGGAGTTTTAGACTGAAAAGCTGAAGCTGTAAGTTGATACTGTGTGACCATATATAAATCATTAAGTTTCCTAAGCCCAAGGGTCTCATTTGAAAGACATTACACCTCTGTTAATTCTGAAGGACTACCTAATGCACAAAGCTGTACAGTCCATAGAAGAAAAAGAAAAATCCTCTGTGATGCAACAAATAAAGACAGCTTCAAAGTACATACAAAACAACCTGTAACCAAATATTTACAAAGAACCGTTAAAAGAATATATACAAAACTTCTGTAAAAAGAGTATACTCAAAAAAACAGTAACAAAGTATATATTGTATAAAGAACTTGTACCAGAGTATATACAAAAAACTTGCAAAAGAGTATGTTCAGTGAACCTCTAGCAGAGCATACACAAAAATGTAATGGGGTTAATGTATTCCAGAAGCTGCGAGCAAATGTATCATTTAACATGCAAGACATTATCTTCATGATGTAATATTTATGGTGAGAAGGAAGTATAGACATCTTGCCTTGTATTCATACCACCAGGATGAGGAGAGTATAGTTCTGTTCCTATATTTGTTAGGCAGAAATGACAGAGGCAGAACACTAATGACGTGTAGTTTGTCAGATTTTGTAAAGTATAAAGTGAAGCAAATCAGCCATGAGTTAAACAGTTTAACTGTCTAAAGTAAGCAGGATTATGCACAATTAACCTTCAAATTTAAACAGGTATTCAAAGTTCTCACCTGGCTGTTTTTCAGGGAATAACCTCAGACATGGAAAATATAGAAATTATACTTGCCAGGGGAGGGAGTTTGCAGAGATTTACTTCCAAATAGCAGGGCTTAAGGGGCAGAGGAAACTAAATCTCTCCCACCCCTGGAAAGTATTATAGCTACTATATCATGCAAAAGTATTTAATTCTTCATTTTGCCAGGTTTTATTTTCATGCTTACATGCATAGGTTTCAATACTTTGACATAACAAAAATACTGCTGGCTATCAGTCAGCATGGTGCAATATCATCATTCATTTTACTAAGACAAAAAAGGCAGTTGGCAATTCATTTTGACTATGGTCTCCTTTATAAAACAAACATGAAGAACAAAGATCCCAGGGATGTAAAATAAGAACTGCATCTATTAAGATTATTTAACTTGTGCAGTTTTTCTATACTTTTTCAGATGTTATCTTCTGTCTTAAACTGTACACGATTTTTAAAGAAGCAGGTGTTCATAGCTGTATTTTTTAATATCTTTTCCCTCCTTCCTTGCTGACCATCTAGTCATCACTGCAACCATGCCTATTCATTTCCCATCACTGATGCAACACCAGACTATGATTTCTTTCTGTTTCTGTCCTTAACTCCTCCCTATGTGGCTGATGTGCACATTCTCAGATGCTATGCCTTCCTATGTAAGTGTGCATGTACACACTCCCATATATATACTATGAATGTTACCATCACCACCCAAACATCCCTCACTCATAACTCTGCATGCCTTATACCTCTCTATTTCTGTCACTGTCTCAAGAAATGTCTGGCACTGGAATGAGCTGGACAGCCTCCATTCCCATAGAATGGGTAAGTCAGGATTGGCCACTCAGCCTCACCCCCCCCTTCAACCAGCATCAGGGTTGTTAGTCTATCCTAAGTCAGATGGATCATAGTTAAGGGCTGCATCTCTGTGAAAACCAAATCTAAAAAAACAGTTCATAAATATGATCAGGATCTTCCTTCTTGTGAGTGACGGGAAGGGTGTATTATTAGAATCCTATGTCATCCTCAGTTTCAGTACAAGTGATTGCTTCATTTGGTCTACTTAACCTATAGCATGGAATCATAAACTTAAGAAATTGCAAGAAACGCCAATTAAGTTTATAAACATCTTTCTTAAAAGCTGTTTACAAAACTAGCTATAATTTTTGTTTCTTTAATAAAACTTATTTTGTACTTTTGCATGAAGTAGTCTCTTTTGCCCATTGCAGTTTTATTTTTGTAGAATGTCCACTCATCCCCTGTTGCGATGGTCAGGATGGTCCAGTACCTTTTTAGCACATCATTACAATGAGTGCAGATACTGAAAAGCAGTAGTTACATGTCATGTCCATACCTTTCAACTCTTTAGCACAAGAATTCTGGACAAAACACAAAATAATGGGAGGACTAATGCTCAAAAATCAAGGACAGAGTTTAAATATTGATTTTATAAACTTAGAAAGTTGATAGAATAACAGGTTTTGCATTAAAATGCATTTCATGAAGTCTATGAAGTTTCATACTCAAACGTCTGTCATTATTTAACGATTTCAGTCATCAATGATTTGCCAGAAAACCACTCATTTTATGAGGAACAGTCTCAAAATACAAGGGGAAATCTGGATATTCTGCAAAATTCTAGACAGTTTAGAAATAAGGGTAAATCTATGGTTTGAAATTTTACACAATACATAAACAACTCTGAGTATAAAATCATGTGCCTTCCTATCGAACATGACAGCTGATTAATTTTTGCTTTAAAAAAGGAAGCCGGCAAGATGATAAACCTCAGCAGATGCACCAATGCCAGACACAGTGATGCTGATAAACTGCAAGTTAAAATTATTTTAAATTTTATGTTAAGCTCAACAATAATAGGCTTTTCATCAGTGTCCCACACCAACTTCATCAGAGAAACAAACAACACATTCCAACTTACACCTTAATAAAAGGCTCATAAATCACATGACTACTTAGCAATTAAGCCAATACATTCACAACACCTGCTCAAACCCTTCCCTGAGAACTCAACCTTACTAAACAAGCAGTAAAAGGAATATCCATACTTTTGTAAGCCATGCTGAAATAGATAAAATATAGATAAAGAAATTAAAATGAATGCAATCTACAAAAATAAATACAATAAAATTACCTAACCAAACTTCTTAATTTTAAAATACAAGAAATGGATAACATTCCATTTAAGCCTGGATAATGATAGGCTTCTAGTTTTAGCTGCCAAGTTAATTCCTTTTGTTCTAAAGGTAACGTATCTGGACCCCCCCTATTGGAAGAAACTACCTGATCAATGACTGAAAAAGTAAATTCATGACCCGGGTATTCCTTAACATGCCTGGCAAGCACATTCTCCATCTTCTCTTTTTTAATAGCATAAAGGTGTTCATAAAGGCGTTCCTGAAGTTTCCTGTCAGTTTTTCCTATATAAAACACTGGGCATGAAGAGCACCTAGCCAAATATACCACATGTAAACTGACACAGTTAAATCTACCCCTGATGGGGTATTTGGTCTCCCCAATACTAAAAAAGGTCCCTGCTTTAATAAACCTACAGTATTTACACATATTGCATTTATACATCCCCCTATGATTTTTAAGTTTGGTTTGTTTTGCAGCATTTCAGTTTTTTTTAATTTTTGCTTTAAGTGATGGGTGAAAAAAATGTCTCATACATAGTAAATTTAGTCTGTGCTAAATGCAAATATAGGCTAAAAGGCCATATACTATATAAACTGAGTCACAGTCCATCAATATGGTACAGCTTCTATGGTGGTAATTAAAATATAACAGGAAAAATAACTACACTTCCTCAAATGAAAAATAGATTGATAAGTACATAAATATGATTTTTTTTAGATAAAGCTGTTAGGAAGATGCAAGTTATCGCTTAATATGTGTATTACCATTTAAAACGCAATGTCAGCTGTAGAGGATGTCTTATCAACTCTTCAAATGAAAAATGGTTAGATTTTAAATATTTGTTTCTGCAATCGAAATTACTGTTCCACA
This sequence comes from Protopterus annectens, assembly GCF_019279795.1. Classification (NCBI taxonomy): domain Eukaryota; kingdom Metazoa; phylum Chordata; order Ceratodontiformes; family Protopteridae; genus Protopterus; species Protopterus annectens. The sequence goes on from NC_056739.1 coordinate 696,649,027, forward strand.
TATGATAAATTTAATTAAAAGACTGAGTAATGTGAATGACTTACTAGTTTAATTACTTGATAGTTCTTTTAAAATATTACAGACTAAAATCCTATTCCCTAGATTCTCCTTTTCTTAAGAGCTGGCAGCTGAAGCCTAGAAGTTAAAGTTTCATGAGACATATACAGTTATGCCAGTCATATGCCTGGGACATATACAATTATGTCAGTTATATGCCTGTGCACTGCCTGAAATGCAACCGACATTCATTTACCTGCTTGGTGTTTCAACCCCACTGTCTTTGATAAAGATGGCTTTCTCAGTTCCTATATGTGCAGTAAGAAAAAAAAATGATACCACCTGCATAGCATTAAAAAGTGTATAATAGTGCTCTTTTCCTCATGAAATATGGATAAAACAGGGAATTATATAGTCATCAGGTAATGCCAGTTATTAAATATTTTTTTACTTTTTAAAAAAGATTTAACAATACAAACTCCTGCGGTGTATTTTATAAACTTTCCGAAGTCAAAGCTATTTTTATCAGCTTTGCAAGTAAATGGTGCTAATATTTACAAAGTAATATGTGCTAACCCTAACCCTGCTCTAACTCTAACATGTGGCTTACTTTAATAAAGTCCTTTCCATAGCACCATCACAGCACAAGATAGTTCAGACACTCACCACACACGCACACACGCACATGATAGCACACTGCCTATCTGCTTAAATAAGCCTTACCCTGAAGCACTCGCATACATACATACTGAGTCTATAACCTTACCTAACCCTTGCTCTTAATTTAAAACACTCACACATAGATTTCTAGCCCCACCAATTACCTTTGTTGAACAACCGTATGTAAACCAAAACAACATTTGCACAAATGGCCTTTCAATCAACACATACAGCACTTCACTTGCCTTGTATAAATGAGTGTCAACCGAGTGAACTGCAATCATATACACATATATATATATATATATATATATATATATATATATACATATATATATATATATATATATATATATATATATATATATATATATCTATAGTTCCCCTTCACAATGCCGAATTATTATTATTGAAATCTCGAACTTCAGATGACCGAGCCCAGAAGATCGAGACTTCAGAAACTCAACACTGTGAAGGGAAGATAACGAAAAAAAAACAGTTTACTTACATGTTTGCAGAGGGTGAGTCCCCCTGCACTCTCCCTGCTTAAATATATCAGCTCCATGACCGCACTATAGCAGAGGAACAGGAATCCTTCCATTATACACTTCTGCATACAGCAAGGAATGGGAGATTTCCCTTATCTGCTCTGTAGAGCGATCTCGGAGTTGGTATATTTAAGTAGGGGGAGTGTGGAGGGTGCAGGGGGGCTTGCCCCCCTGCAAAAACATTGTACAGACATTTTTGCACTGTCTTTTCACTCCGCTTTAGAAGTTCGAGTTTCTGAAAACTTGATCTTCTGGGCTCGGTCATCTGAAGTTCGGGTTTTCAGCAATTCGAGATTCTAAAGTGGAACTCTCTTTCTCTCTCTCTCTCTCTCTATATATATATATATATATATCCGTGTGTGTGTGTGTGTGTGTGTGTGTGTGTGTGTGTGTGTGTGTGTGTGTGTGTGTGTGTATACACATGTATTTATATATATATACATACATGCACATATGGGTCCACTATGAAATCCCGAGATCCCACAATCTCGACTTTCACCATCCCATCCCAAAGCCATAATGTTGACAACATTTTTGACCCCCACACCCCCTGTAAATTAAATATACTGACTCCAAGATCACACTACAGTGAAGAGAATGATGATGTTCCCATTCTACACTATATAGTGATCTACATTACTGTTCTCTTCACTGATCTTGGAATTAGTATATTTAGGTTGCCGGGGGTGTGGTGGGTGTTGGAGGGCTTGCCCCTCTGCAAAAACATGCTTTTGAATGTTGTCATCTTTTTTTTTTGTTTTACAGTTTTGAGATTCCACAATCTTAACATTATGGCTTCAGGATTGTGAAAGTCAAGATTGTGGGATCTTGAGATTTAGAATATATATATTATATACGGTTTCACTTCATAATCTCGAAATGCTAAAATGTCAAATTTAATTTTTGACTTTTAACTTTTAAATTTTTAAGTTAGAAAAGATGAGTAGTTTTCCCAGTTAATGGTGAGTTACTGGGAAATACTGCAATATGAAACAGTACTTCTGTATAGAACAAAAACAATCCATGACTTCAACAGATTATGTTGGAAAAAATCATTAAGTGCAGTGGTAGTAACCTTTGGGTGCATGATACAGGTTGTATTTGACCTGGATGATGATGATAACTCTCACTCTACCAAAACTTTCTAAAAATCATTAAAATCAAGGAGCGAAAATGAATTAATAAAGGAAATTATGAGTGCATAGAAAGGGCTCTGTTATTTGTGATTTGTTAATTAGCACAAAAGTCAAACCTCAGTGGAATGTCCATAGCTTGATGAGATGGTGTGTTAATTTACAATTATGAAATTAAGTGTTTTCAGACACCTTCATTAGGTTCAGTAAATGCAAATTTAGGCCTGATCCTCACTGTGTAATTATGCATGATGAAAGGTGGTCAGCAGATATGATGGGATGTGTTCATTGCAAGGACTCTTTGATAAGTACCTGGATGGGTGCATATACTTGAACAAATGCAATAATAACTGTGTTGTTTCCCCTGTGCTCACTCTGTTATTTTCCTGCCATTTTTATTGTCCCTACCATTGTAGTAGTATTTAAAAAGCTTTGCTACTTTATTTCACTTGCTTTGCAGGAAGTTTAAGTGTTGTGTTGCATTGTGCTACACAATCTCATGACATAATTCATTAGTTACTGTGTTCTTTCCTTGTGCAAAATCTACTGTTTTCCCTCCATTTTTGTTAATACTCTACTTACCGTTACAACTGATGTTTTAACCAGGTGTGTAGGCAGTATAAGAGATGGTGGCAATTAAGTTGCTGCTGTTTTTGAAAAGCTACCATTATTGGTTGGAACCAGAAGCTGTTTTTTTTTTCATTAATTTGTTTAAACACTTAGTTCAGCTATATGCAACTAACTGAGGTCTTTGCTACAAGATGTCATTGGGATGATATCAATGCACATGTGCTGGAAAGGATAAAACTTGCAAACTAATTTAAAGGCCAACATCCGGGAAATAACTTATTTCTTCACTTAGTGTTATCTACTGCCTTCTGCTATTTGTAGTTTTATTTAAACAAGTTTTGCTCATTCTACTTTATTTTCCTTACTGGGTTGTATTTGTTTAGTGCCCTGACTAAATTCATTAAGTACTGTAATGCTTTCCTGTGCTATAGGTACTGTTTCCCTCACTTTTAACTGGCAATTTAATAGTATTTAAACAAGTTTTTATAATTTGATAATTTTATTTTTGGAAATTGAAGTGTTATGCTGTACAATCATACAAATGAATTCATTAATTGCCATGTTGTTTCACTGTTCTAAATCTGCTGTCTTCTCTCCATGTTTCCTATTTAAAACGTATTTACTGTTAACAGCAAACATTTTTGCTATGTGTGTGGGCAGTCTGAAAGATATTGGTGATTATCTTGTGAGAGGATAAGCTGTTGTTGCTGTTTTCCAGAAATATATTATTATTAGTTGCAGCCAAAAGCTGTTTTTTTTTCCCATTGGTTTGTTTAAATTTCTAACTCAGCTATATTGTACTGAGCTGTGTTTTCCACAGTATTGTGTAAAGCTGCAGGCACTTTGGATGAAACATTACTCCTAGCAAACCTAGTCAGAGACATTCCTATTAGCAGGTTGGACTAAAGGTGCTACCTCTTTTTTAGGACCATGACAAGTTACTTCAAGCTGTTTCTACCTTAGCAGTGCACCTGCAATAGTTAACTATTATACTACCAGTATTGTTTTTGTCCTCACTAATTTATAATATTTTGTAGTCATAAGTATTTATCAGGGAAAACAGTAAACCAAATAACATACAAATAAGTCCTTTATCCCTAACATTCTACACTTTTGGACTGAAATGGAAGATCAGCCAGCTTGTCAACCCTCAGCAACCAGCCCATAGCTCTTAGTATACACAAGCAGTATAGCAACTGTCTGATGCTCACAGACTATGAACTATTATACCATGACCCCCCCCAAAACGTGCACGCCGATTGGCCAGCGTGCACATTGTAAATCGAGTTATACTAATGGAAAAAGGTCCGGTCACCCTGACTTTTTTCCATGAGTATAACTCTACTTTTAAAACACTGTCTCGCTATGTTAAATGGGTTTAACATAGCGAGACAGCTTTAAAATAAGCAACGGAGATCTCTGTTGCTTATTTTAAAGCTGTCTCGCTATGCTAAACCCATTTAACATAGCGAGACAGGTTTTAAAAAAAAAAAGCAACGGAGAAAGCAAGATCTCCGTTGCGTTTTTTACTGTTTCGCTATGTTAAATGGGTTTAACATAGCGAGACAGTCTTAAAATAAGCAACGGACATCTCCATTGCTTATTTTAAAACTGTCTCGCTATGTTAAACCCATTTAACATAGCGAAAACAGTAAAAAAAAAGCAACGGAGATCTTGCTTTCTCTGTTGCTTTTGCCCACAGCTCTGATGTACTGCGCAGGTGCGCAGTACATCAGAAATGCCGCGGATGCCAGACATCTGCAGAAGGGCAGTAAACAGGCATTATACTATGCCATTATTTAAGAAAAGTAATAGTTTCTTTTCTTAAATAATGTCATGGTATAATAGCAATAACCCACTTCTGGGTGTGGGTAATGCTGTATTTACCCACGGTTGGCTTTGTTTGGTCCTCGGGCGCCTCGGGACCAAACCACACCAACCGTGGGTAAATCCAGCATTACCCACACCCAGGCGTGGGTTATTGCTATATTACTTACCCCATAAGAAACTGTGACTGACACAAATATTTAGCTAGGATGGATGCATCACTGTCTCAAAAAAGCAGAGTGTGTGAACACCACACACCTCCACAGAATACCATGCAAAAATATGGAACATTATTAATGCCGAGACTGTGAAAACAGTTATTGCCTAAGCCTCCAAGGTCTAACAAGACTAGGCCACAGTGGAAATTAAAAAAAAATCACAACACATATTCCCATATCTATAACCAAGAGTCACCAAGAATAGAACTCATCTCAAACCAAGAATGTTTAAACCCTCTAGTATATTGGTGATTTTACAGTAAGACACCCAGACTCTCTACTCACAAGGCTGGACAAAAAAAAAAGTAATGGTGCCAAGATCTGTGATAGCTGAAAGGCTATCAGGACCCTCAAAACAAACAATTATGACTACAGCATGGTGGTGCTCCATGTACGTGTAAATGCGAACGCTGACACCACACTATGTAGCTTGAGAAATTGAAAACAATGAAGCAAACTCGTGCAAACCAGCAGGACTAAATAAAAACACTTTTAATAACAGTTGAGCGCTTTCACCTGTTACAATACAGGCTTCCTCAGAACAAAGATCCATTCTGAATTACAGCCCTTAAATAGATGTTTTGGCTCCAAAAATTTTAAAGCAACATACTCCACTAAAACTTTCTACATAAACAATAAACAAAAACATTCCAAAATGAATAGGCAACAGAAATAAACATATATATTGTAAATACTCATATATCCTGTAAAATGTAATACACAAATTCCTCTGAAATTCATATTTGTTAAAAACATATGTTTCTATAAAAACACTGACTCAACTTATTTATAAACAATTTGACACTAACGTATTTTGTATAGCAGAGGTTTAATAGACAGTGATTCATTCAAACCTGGGGGTGAGGCAGCATCAGTAAAAATTTGCCACCACATTTCTCTATAAGACAACCAAATCTTATAGTCTCCCCCCCAGGGTCTATTTGAATAAGGTCAATAATACTAAAAGTGAATTTGTGTTCAGAACCCTCTTGTTTTATGTGCTTATATAGGGCATTCTTCTCATCTCTCTTTCTAATGGAGTAAAAATGACCGCATATTCTTTTGTTCAGCTGTTTCTCGGTCTTCCCAATGTAGAAAGCGGGACAAGCTGAACATAATGCGATATATATGACAAGTTTGGTAGTACAATAACCTGCCTTAAATCTAATCAAGGTGTTGGTAGTATTGCTTAACCTAGTGCCTTGACTGTTGTTAATAGCAAAGCACCAGTTGCATCTACCACACTTCTGTGTAGGTTTAGAAGTGTTAGTAGTCAGAAACACTGTATTTTCTAACAACCTTTTCAAGTTCATACCCATTTTATTTACAAAGTGGGGTTTATCACCTAAAATGTTGGATATAGAAGCATCCGCCATAATAATAAACCAACTTTTATTAACCAATTGCCTCATCCTATAACTACAAGGACCATATTCGATTACACAAGCTTTGTTTAAATCACTACGACTAACTCTAGCAAGGTAAACAACATTATTACCTTGAGAATTCATTCCTAACAAAGGTGTGTACCTAGAACCCCAGCCTTGAATAACCTGCTTGCTTACATTTTGCATCATACCAAGGTCATAACCTCTATCACTGAACATAGCCGTAATATATTCAACTTCAGCTATCATATCTATGTAGTCAGAAGTCATTCTAACTGCTCTAATCAACTGTCCCTTCTACTTTATTTTCCTTACTGGGTTGTGTTTGTTTAGTGCCCTGACTAAATTCATTAAGTACTGTAATGCTTTCCTGTGCTATAGGTACTGTTTCCCTCACTTTTAACTGGCAATTTAATAGTATTTAAACAAGTTTTTATAGTTTGATAATTTTATTTTTGGAAATTGAAGTGTTATGCTGTACAATCATACAAATGAATTCATTAATTGCCATGTTGTTTCACTGTTCTAAATCTGCTGTCTTCTCTCCATGTTTCCTATTTAAAACGTATTTACTGTTAACAGCAAACATTTTTGCTATGTGTGTGGGCAGTCTGAAAGATACTGGTGATTATCTTGTGAGAGGATAAGCTGTTGTTGCTGTTTTCCAGAAATATAGTATTATTAGTTGCAGCCAAAAGCTGTTTTTTTTCCCCATTGGTTTGTTTAAATTTCTAACTCAGCTATATTGTACTGAGCTGTGTTTTCCACAGTATTGTGTAAAGCTGCAGGCACTTTGGATGAAACATTACTCCTAGCAAACCTAGTCAGAGACATTCCTATTAGCAGGTTGGACTAAAGGTGTTACCTCTTTTTTAGGACCATGACAAGTTACTTCAAGCTGTTTCTACCTTAGCAGTGCACCTGCAATAGTTAACTATTATACTACCAGCATTATTTTTGTCCTCACTAATTTATAATATTTTGTAGTCATAAGTATTTATCAAGGAAAACAGTAAACCAAATAACATACAAATAAGTACTTTATCCCTAACATTCTACACTTTTGGACTGAAATGGAAGATCAGCCAGCTTGTCAACCATCAGCAACCAGCCCATAGCTCTTAGTATACACAAGCAGTATAGCAACTGTCTGATGCTCACAGACTATGAACTATTACTTACCCCATAAGAAACTGTGACTGACACAAATATTTAGCTAGGATGGATGCATCACTGTCTCAAAAAAGCAGAGTGTGTGAACACCACACACCTCCACAGAATACCATGCAAAAATATGGAACATTATTAATGCCGAGACTGTGAAAACAGTTATTGCCTAAGCCTCCAAGGTCTAACAAGACTAGGCCACAGTGGAAATTAAAAAAAAAATCACAACAGATATTCCCATATCTATAACCAAGAGTCACCAAGAATAGAACTCATCTCAAACCAAGAATGTTTAAACCCTCTAATATATTGGTGATTTTACAGTAAGACACCCAGACTCTCTACTCACAAGGCTGGACAAAAAAAAAGTAATGGTGCCAAGATCTGTGATAGCTGAAAGTCTATTAGGACCCTCAAAACAAACAATTATGACTACAGCATGGTGGTGCTCCATGTACGTGTAAATGGCTTGGCACAAAAAGCCCTATGGGATATGGAAAGTGACATTTCTGAGCTCTCTCCACACATGCCACAAATGCAGTGAAGTCTCTGGCATTGAGCAAATTCCTACCTTTGCCAAGACTGATGCCAATGGACAAGGAAAAGATGATCAATTTCAGTAAATGGCAGAATAACTGGTCTAATTCACTGTATTTCCAGTAAACTTCAGCATGTAATAAAATGTATTTATTTATTGATATCTGTCTACCAAGAAAGTCTGAGTGGCAGTGGCAGCTCGTGATATCGGACTGCAGGACTGCAGCCTCCCCCCCCCCCAGCTGTGAACCACAATGGTACCATCCTAAATTGCACATAGAAAGTGAATCCGGACTGCTACCTTACCAGTCCGGATTCAGGAAGAAGGCAGCAGTCTGCAGATGCTGCAGAAGTCTATGCGGTTAGCACCGCATAGACTGGAAGGGGATCAGACTGCAAGGTCTGCAGTCTTGGAATGAGCGCAAACAGGAAGGAAGGAACAAGAGCCAGGAAACCAGAAATGTGCATTCTGGCACAAACAAAAGATACTCAGGATGAAGCTTTGTGTGGAACAGGATGGATTTTATCAATCATTATTTCAGGCATGGAGTTTACTGAAATGTGTGTGTGTGTGTGTGTGTGTGTGTGTGTGTGTGTGTGTGTGTGTGTGTGTGTGTGTGTGTGTGTGTGTGTGTGTGTGAGACCTGCCGCATTCAATTTATACTGTGGCTTGAGCCCTGTACCTTGGGTGCAGGTAACAAGAGCCTTAATTCCCTACCCACCACCATTTGTGAAACCTTTGCAGATTTTTGCCTCATATTTTGTTCTGTTCTGTTCCTCATAAAATCTGTGGTTTCTGAATTTTTAATCCCTTCCATGATTGATGGTGCAGTGGATCAGTGGTTGCATTGTTGTCTCATAGTTGAAAGTTGTCTGGTTTGATTCTTGGCTAGGGTGCCTACTGGAGTCTGCATGTTCTCCTGTGATTATATGGGTTTGCTCTGTTGTTCTCCCATGTTAGAAAGACATGCGCCCGTAATATTTCTCCATGGGCTTCTGCTGAAAATTGGCTTTTGTTCCAAATCAGACTTTCCTGGTTAACAAATATTAAATAAATAAAATTGACAGGCATTGGAATTTCAGACGTAATATTCTTCAGAAAGTACATGGTAACACAAAACCTTTTATCCTGGCAATTGTTTAAGTCTATAAGATGAATATTTGAAATTTGTCTCTATTTTTGGGACTGAATTCCCCCATTATTGGCTTTGTCCAGGCTTTTTGTACTAAGGTTGAGAGCTATGGTGAGAACTGAATTCACTGAATATGTTTGAGGGCTGTATTCCCCCATTACTGGCTTTGTCCAGGGGTTTTGTGCTAAGAGGTTGACAACTATGGTGAGAACTGAATTTACTTAATGGTAGCCATTTAAGTTTCAGTCTTCCTCTCTTTCACAAAGCAGCTGATTTGGCATAGTGATATGTGGCTCTGACTGTTTTGCACTGGGTCCTGGGTTTAAGACTTGGTAGTGAAATTTATTGTGGTAACACAGCATTTTATTCTAGCAACTTTCTAAGATTATACAATCAATGTTTAAAATGTGTCCCTGGTTTTGGGGCTTTTGCCCCCCCCCAGTAAATTTTGGCTTTTTCCAGATTTCTTGGGCTGCAAAGTTGAGAGATACAGTTGAGTGTCGAGTAGATTTTACAAGGAGCTGAGAGCTGCAGGGAAAGAGAAGTTTATTGCTGGTTATGCTGTATTGGCTTGTTTTGTTAATAGCACAACAGGTAGCGTACTTGCTTTTGATGCAGAATGCTGTGGGTTCTACTCCAATAAGGGGTGGATGCTGCGTACTGAGAATGTCCTCTTTGGTGAAGATACCTAGTAACTATGAACCTGTTATCAGTTTGCCATCCATTTCCTAAGGCAATATTACTAGCATATCATTTTTTAATGTAACATAGGCAATGTACTCCTCAAGGACAACAGGCACTTTATTTGTAGATGAAACAATGAAATATAAAGTTGCTTGCTAGCAGCAACATCTTCATTAGTTACATATCTCTTTGATGTGGAATTATTTAGATGACTTTTACTTCAGCAGAGATTGCACATATTTACTGATACTGGTGGATTGTAGAAGTTTGAGTAGACTTTTATGATGGAAATGTTCTCAGTTGGGCAGTTTTGTCATTATTGGTGCATGCATTTTGTTTCATTGTTTACTAGAAAAATGTTCAAAACAATTAATTTAAAACACCCACTACTGTATTATACAAGGAATATAATTTAATACAATCGGGAAGGTGTTATCACACAACGCATGTATGTTTTGTGTGCAATGAAACTATCATTTGAAAACAGCCCAAAGTTAATCTTTATACTAGCCAAATGTATTTTCTTTGAATGTGGATTTCAATGCTGTTTCAATGAAAGTGAATTTCAAGGGCAGAGAAGTTTTAATGCTAAGTCTATTTTCATTGTGAGACTGCATTGCTTTGTTAAGCAGATGTCTTAGTGTTTGTGCTGTAAAATGCAAAATAAACCTTTCAAATGAAATCCAAATCATCGTAGAAGTAAAGCAGTATGCACATTGTAGTGTTTATGGTAAATGGGGTGAAATAGCCAAGTAATGGGACATTGGAATGGCTGCAGGGGGAAGCTCCATTCAACCATGATTTTGTGAGGGGGAAGGGCTGCAAACTCAAATACAGCCCCGGCTGAACTATACCTCTCAATTGTCCAGATTTTTACAGAATTAATAGATTTTTGCTTATTATTTTTGGTTTGTTCCTCATAAAATTTGTGGTTTTCTGGCAAATCATTTAGGAATTAAGTTACTAAATAATGACAGACATTGAGTTTCACACTTCATAACCTTCAGAAAAATGCATGCTAAAGCAAGACCTGTTATTCTATCAACTAAGTTTACACAAGAGCAATTTTTAGTACTGTTTGTATGCTCCCCCAATATATTTGGCCTTGTCCAGACAGGTTGAGAGGTAAGAGGTACGTGCAAATAAATTGCTTTATAATATTAGACATATCCAGATATCTCAACTGTCCCCAATTGTGGCTCAGAATGTTGCTCTCCCTCTAATAATCCCTCCACAAAATGACAATTTTGGAAGAAAACGTGGAGGGTTTGCAATTAATAAATAACTGTAATAATCAGAGTTACATATTACTTTTATTTCAGAAATGCATGTAGATTTGTTTATTTTGTCAGCTGCTCAAGTTAACAGTACTAATATTAAAAAAGTGTCCCTTCTTTGACAGGTTCCCAGCTGTATTGTGTGGCTATTTTATATTTTTGCATCACATTTTTGGTCCATTTTTCATAAAATTGTTGTTTTCTGGCAAATTAGTGGCAAATCATTAAAGACTGAAGTTAGAAAACAATGACAGACATTGGAGTTTCAGATTTCATACCCTTCAGAAAATTCATACTAATGCAAGACCTACTATTCTATTAGAAAGTTTATAAGAACAATATTTAAATATTATCCTTATTTTTGGGCCTTTGTCCCACTTCTATGTATGGCTTTGTCCAGATTTATTGCTCTGAGGTTGAGAGGTATGACAGATGTGTCACGGCCATCACAGTCAGCCAGAGACATTTCAAATTGTGACATACGTGTTGCACCCAACTCCCCCATGTAGTGACTCTGGATGTGTCCTAACAAGGCAAGGAGCAGTTATGCAGTGTAAGTGTGCAGAGTATCCCCCCATCAAAGGTAGACACAAGTACTACAATGGCTTTTCATCTGTCCTTGCTTGATTTTGCAGAATGTTCTGGTTTTCTGTCATATTTTTGTACTGTTGGTTTATGCTTCTTATTATTCAGGAAGTGCCTGTTGCTCTGTGTTTAAGTAGCAATGCTTTAATGACCATCAGGTAAGCTTGTCTGAGATTGTAAGATGCAAGTAAGCTTTAATCAGCATACTGTTAAAGAATTACGAACATTGAAAGCGTTTTTGTTGTTGCCATGCAGAGAATACTTACATAACTAGATGATGTATAAGCCTTTGGCATTGAAATGCATATGACAGTATTTGTAATAAAATACAGGATTACAGTATTTTAAGAAGCTCATTATCTTTGTTGGAGACTTGCAGTCATCTTTGCAGGCTTTACCTGTAAACTAAACAGAATGCCAATCTATCATGTGTGGTCCATAACCTGTGCAGTAATCCTTTAAGCAATGTATCTTGAGCTTGTTTCTTATTTGCTGTTCATTTTTTACTTTGATCATGTTTTCCCCATGAAACAAGTAGATAGTTTTATCAGGCAGCAGGGCTTTTTTGGATAAACATTTTTACAAGTGAGAGTATCACATAGATTGCTACTTTCAGCATATTACTTGGTACTTTTATAAAGCTGAATATAAATTATAATTAGAACTGCAGTGCAAGGAGAAGTGGTTTGAGTTGAGTGCTGCTTGTTTTTCTTGTACTTGATTTTGACTGGTATTCCATTAATGGTATTTAAAAAGTAATTTATTTGTTCATGCCTCACAACCTTTTCGTTTCCATCTAGATATTTAGTAAGCTGTCATGCAACCAATGCATTGAAATATTTTTTTCTTCTACACTTCATTTTGTCTTGATTGGACTCACATAATGACGTTTTGGCACCCAGGGCAGCATATTTAATTAAAGTTCCAGTTTTTGTGGTTTTGAGCATAGCTCCTCCCCTTTCTAGTTGGCCGTACCCCTTCCCATTGGCCCCACATATTCAGCTGTCTCCTGCAGTCCCCCTTTGGATTTGAAGTCACCAGCCGCCACTGCTGAGTGGGTCCAGAGGTCCCCATTATCAGTGGAGGCCTGGGGAGAAAAGCTGAGGTTTTATATAAGGAAATGATAGCAATACATTTTATACATTAAAAAAATATTCCTAAAGACAAACATTTCACATTACAAACCAATACAGCAATAAACATTGTGCTTACAAAATAATACAGCGACAATTCTTTATTAAAATGTACAATGTGGGTAAACTAACACAATGGTTTATATGTACAAAGATGTTAACATGGAATCCAATGCTTAGACATGCATAAAATTATGGAGATGCAGTAAAGAAAAGCATCTGAATTGCAGTGATCATCAGAAACATTGTTACACTAATAGGAGAGATCAGAACTAGCAAAGCTAAGTACAAAACCAGATTACAAGGTAAGGAGGGGTTACAAGAATGGCAGATAAGTAAGACAAAAAGAAGTGAAGGTGGTAAGAAAGAAGATGTGATGGATATGGTTGGGAGAGGTCAGTCTTTATTGCAACAAACCCATGATTAAGATAAGAATTCTTTCATTGTGTTTAAATGTGGGTTCCTATTAAAATCCCTTAAGGCGAATACGAAGACGTCGAACCGTATTGTGCGAAGTACGTAAACCCCGAATGGTCAAAACTGAGAATTTTGAAATGTCGATTTTGTTTTGGTTAGCCCGTCTGTGGTACAGCTCCGTAAGGTAAGTGTGCGATAGATAGGACTTTAGTGTTAGGATTTGGGTTAAGGTAGGTGCATAGATAGGTACTGTATGTAAGAGTTAGTGTAGTGTTAGGTGTAGGGTTTTTTTAAGTGTATGTATGTGTATTATTTATTTTGTTTAGGTGTATGTCTGTAGGGGATGTGTGTGGTAGTTATGGACCTTAGGGTTAGGGAGGGGTTAAGTAGAATGCATAGATAGTTGTGTTTGTGGGGTTTAGTGTAGTGTTGGAGGTAGGGTTTTGGTGCTTTAGTTTAGGTTAGAAGTAGGGTTTGGTTAGTGTATGTATGTGGTTTATTTATTTTGTTTGGGTAGGTAGTATGTAGCGGGTGGTGGGGTTGGCTGACTATGTAAGTTTGATCATTTTTTTTTCACGGTTTAGTGCATTCAGAATTTTCATGGTTCGCAGTACAGGGGTCGATGTTTTGGTATTCACCCATAGGGTTTTTCTCTTTGCTAATATAGACCCTTAAAAGTATGATAGCTAGAGATAGATCTGATAGCTAAAAGTAAGGTGTTCCATGTTTTGGCTATGGAGTATAGGCTTTGCCCTGAAGTTTTATTAGGTTTATAAATGGAGAGGGGTTCTTTGTCTTCTGAACAGGCAGGTCTGTTCTTAAGATGGTAGCTATGGAAAAGAATTTTAGCAGCAGACCAATGACTTATGTATAATGTTATGTATAGTAAGTTGTGGTACATAGATCAGGTGATTAGGAAGTTCAAGATACTTTAGTATTTGAAGTGGTATGCAATGATATGTAAAGTGGGAGGCATTTGTTGCAATTTTTTGCAATTTTGTTATAGCATACTTTGATTTTAGCCTTTAGGAAGGTTTGTAAGTTGGTGAGGACTGGGTATTCATAAAGCAAAGAAGGAGAGCTACAGTAAGGGTAGCACTGGTGGCCGCACTTGTTTTTGCTGATGAAGCATTTCTATTTTTTTGTGATTTTTTTTTTATATTGTTGTAAACATGAACATCAAATCTAAGGCTGGCTATTATCATTCCTAGCAAATGTGCATGGGATACTACTTCAATTTTTGTATTATTAAGGACAAAGATATTAAATTGGGTTTTATTTTGACTATGTGCTTTTGGTGCGAATCAGAAAAGCTTGGTTTTATTAGGGTTCGGTAGATCTAGAGATGTAGTGAGTGAAGTTTCAATGGAAGAAAAGGATTCTTGCATTATCTGTTGAAGATGTGACAGGTCATTCGATGTGCATATGTGTGCAGTCAACAGGATATTAGATTAAAGAGGCTTGACAAGAAGTGGGAAGGTTATTAAAGAGGAGGGGACCAAGAATGGAACCTTGAGGGACACCTGTAAGACTGGGCAGATATGGAGAGACAAAACCTAATCATTTTACACATTGCTGTCTATTATATAGGTAGCTATTGAACCAGTTGAAAGTGGTGGGGGTGGGGGGTGACAGTCCAAATGTGTATAGCTGTAGTAAGAGTTTAGAATATGACATTGTACTGAAAGCCTTAGACAGGTACAGGAATAAAGAGGGAACAATTTTGCCTTTGTCCCTACTAGCTTTATTTACAATGTCTGTGAAGGACAGAAGTGCAAAGGCTATGTTATGTATGGTCTGGAAGCCATGTTGACTAGAGGTTAGGCGCTGGTTTTGAAACAGAAATTGCAGAAATTGTTTATGGATGCATTTTTCTAAGAGATGATAGAGAAGGGATACATCAATTAATTTGCCTGTTTAATGAAGGAAAATGATAATAATACCTTCCAAATAAAAGAGACATGTGCTTTCAGAACATATATATTAATAAGGAGGCTTACTGGGTATGCTATGGTCTTAATGACTAGTCAAAGGTATTCTGGTGGGAGGGTGTCACCAGAGGTAAACACGGTTTAGGTAGTAGTTTTTTATTATGGTTGTAGGGACAGGAGTTTAACTGAGGGAAGGGCAAGTGGTGATGATAGGCTGGTTTGGGATCAGAAATGAGATAAGCATTAGGATGTGTGATAGCATTTAAGGATATTGGAGGCAATGAGGTTAGAGGTAGATGTTATTTTGGTTAAGGAGGCAATGCTTTCAATGAAGTAAGTATTGCATTTTATTGCAGTTGGGAATTATCAGGGGAAGGGTTGGGTTCTTTTTTTGTCCCATGGTTCAGCAGGGAATTAACTGATGATCAAACTTTTTTGGGATTGTGTCTGTGGTTGGTTTGCAGGCATATACAGAAATGATTTCTGTCATAGTTAACATGTTTTTTAACGTGGTTGTGGAGTTGCCTATATGATTGAATGCTATTAGTTGTTTTGTCATTTTGCCAGTTTTTCCATGCTGTCTCTACTATGCACGATGTTCTTACTCTGCCTTGAGAGACAAGGAGTGTCATTAGTTTTAATTATACTATCATGCAGAGGAGTGAAGCCATTCGCTGTGTTTATGAATGTGGTGCTGAACTGTAATATGGCATTATTTAAAGAGAGTGGTTTTAGTGAAGACTTTCAAAGTGTTGATGAATAAATGCTGGTTAAATTTTGACTGATTTCATGTAATTTTATCTTCAAGCTTTTTGGCCAGATGATTAGTACTTCTAAGGGTATATGATGGGAGGTGGTCACTTACCAACTGTAATTGTACCAGCAGTCATAAACATACTTGGGAAAGAAACCAATATCCATTGAGATGGGTGCCTATACTGTAAGATTTGTTGCATCTAGTGGGGCTTTGAATAAGCTGTGTGAACCCATATAGGTGTATACTGGAGAGTGGGCAGGTTATGCCAGTCAATACTGATGCCACCTAGTATGGTGGTTCTGTTTGAAATTCTGTTAGATATCCATGACAGTATACTGCACAACTCTACTTGCTTTACAAAGGATAACCTGCACCTCTCATTCCATGGCTTCTGCATCTAACTAATGCCTTTGCTGCCCCTATAGTGCCTTTTTGGTCTAACTAATGGATCTTTCATCCTAAAAATATAACAAATAAAGCACAGGGCAATATGAATATGGCACTGCTTAACACAAAGAGTCTAAATAACAAACTGCCTGACTTTGAAGTCCTTCTGCATTTGAAGGCTGTGTTTGAAAGATATTCATGTGTATATTATTACTGAAACCTAATTTAAAAGTGCAGAAAGCACCTTCTCTAGACCAGGGATTTGCTACCATGCTTTTAGACTTGATGAGAACTGTGTTGTAGTATCCATATTATTTAAAGAAAAGTACTCACCATAACATTCCATCTGTATTGTCCATTTTCATTCTTCTTCAACTGATGGGTTTAGATCCAAGACTCAGATCCAACTTGGCCACTTTTACCAGATCATTGGACCATAGATCTTTTGAGTTCCTCCCTTTACCCATAATGCCTTGCCAACCTATAATACCTCAGAGTAAGTTTGCTGCCCAGAGATATAAATGGACAACCTATTACAGAAATGGCAGAGGTAGAACGAAAAGGGAAGCTGGAGGTCAAACACGGAACAGAGGCCTCTCCAGAAGCAAAAAGGAGTGGTAAGTGGGCGGGGAGTTGAAGAATAATGAAAATGTAAAGCACAGATGGTATGTTATATTGAGTAAATAACTTTTTTATCTGATGTTTTCAGTTTCATTCATTCCTTAACTGATGGAAGAGAGTCCTTGGGAGGCCCTTATAGAAGGATATTCAGAGCAGTGTTGAACCAAAGGCCACTCTGTTCATGGAAACCAAATCCATCTTGTAGTGAGCAATGAAAGTATGGGGATTAGCTCAACTTGAGGCTGCACAAATATCACCTAAAGATGCTATAGAGTAAAGAGCTGGTGAACACACCACAAATCTTGTGGAATGGGCACTAGGACATTTTGGTAATGATAATCCTAATTTACTGCAGACAAAGGTTATACAATCAGTCAACTATTTCACCAGTGTAACTTTAGATACTGGATTGCTTAATCTGGTTGGAGAAAAAGAAACAAATAATTTGTCAGACTTCCTAAATTCTTTGGTTCTATGAAGGTATGAATGAAGTTGTCTATGCGCATCCAAATGGTGGTACATATACTCCCCTTTGTTTGAAAAAAGGGGGAAGAAAACTGGAATATTAATGACCTGGTTAATATTTAACTCAGAAGTTACCTAAGGTAAAAAG
Organism: Protopterus annectens; assembly: GCF_019279795.1. Taxonomy (NCBI): domain Eukaryota; kingdom Metazoa; phylum Chordata; order Ceratodontiformes; family Protopteridae; genus Protopterus; species Protopterus annectens. Next base: position 696,666,610 of record NC_056739.1, read on the forward strand.
GGCATGTTAGTATTTAATGACACCTTGTCTTTGTGAAACCTTAGATAAGAAGCATCTGAAGGCAGAGGATGGAGTTCAGATACTCTTCTAGCTATCATAATAGCCAGAAGAAAAATGGTTTTCCAAGATAAAAAATTTAGGTCAGCCTTGGCTGAAGGCGAAAAGGAGACTGAGTTAAGGCCTGAATCATTAATATTAAATCCTAAGAAGGGATAGGATCTTTTAATGGAGACCTAAGCAAAAAGGCTCCCTTGAGAAAGGCCTTGTATAATTTAGAAGAGGCTAATGTAGAGATATTGTTGCCCATGTGGAAATTAGAAATGGCAGTCAGTTGAACTCTAATAGTTAAAAAACTAGCTCCTTCTTTAAAGACTGAAGGTAAAATGCAAGGATTGCTGGTACAGGCACTGAAAAATGATCTAGATCTTTGCTAAGGGCCCAGAAGACATTTTCCATTTACTTGTAAGTCTTTCTAGTATGGGAAGATAGCAAAATATGATGAACCTGGGAGGACAGTCTGGGCTGTCTAGCTATCAATGGAACTGGGGAAACCATGTGGTCAATTTGAGACCCGTTATGTCTAGATAAGTCATGCCTGTCAGGTGAGACATGATGTCTGGAGCTGCATCCAGAATCCAGGGTGGATGCTGAAGATGAGGTCAGAGGAATGGACACCAAATCTGACAAGGCCAAAAGGGGGCAATGAGGATAACTGTGGTCTTCAACCAAACTGCTTTCTGGAACTTGGGAATAACTGGTTAGGGTGGAAAGGCATACTGGAGACCAAAGGGCCAATCACGAACTAGAGCATCTCTCAGTGCCTCCCCTGGTGGGGGGATCAGGGCAAAGAAACTGCTGCACTTATTGTTGAGGGGAGAGGCAAACAGACTGCAGCATGACTGGCCCCATTGATGGAAAATTCTCTCTGTCACACTGATGATGATGTTTAATGCATTAGTCACATGACCATGGCTGCGGGTCACGTGATGTGTTGGGCGTGTATTTAATGTCTGATTTTAATGTACCTGTGTCTATCATTGAGAAAGGGTCTTGTACCTGAAAGCTTTGTGTTTGATAAAGGTGTGTGTTTTTTACCTCAACTTTTTCGTTGTGCTTTGTACACTGATGTTGAGAGACAACTGGTGAGGCATCAGAATGGACCTGCGTAGTTTATCTGCAGGCAAGTTAGATTTCCCTGGAATGCGTGTTGCTATTGTAAAGCAAATGGAAGAAATCACATGTCGCCATACTCTCATAGCTTCTCGACAAAAAGGGTAAGATCTGGTTCCACCTTGTTTGTTGATGCACCAGACTACCAACATATTGTCTGTCTGTATCACAATAGTTCCAGATAGGAGAGTGTCTTGAATGGCCTGCAATGCTAGGAGGACAGCTGTCATCTCCAAGACATTGATATGTGTTTTGGCCTCTTCAGGGCACCATATACCTTGGGCTGTCCTTCCCAAGTAGTGAACCCCCACTTGAGCTGGGAGGCATCTGTGGCCACTGTGGTCTTGGGAAGGGGAAGAACAATGGGATGACCTTTGAGGAGCTAATTCAAATGCATCCACCATAGAAAATATATTTTGCTCTCTTGAGTGATCTTGACTGGCATGGATAATGATGGTGAAAAATGGACCATTGAGTTGACAGAATCCCTTGAAGGATTCTCATATGGAATCTGGCCAATGGAATCAGAGTGATAGCTGCATATCTGCTGCCATGGAGCAGCCCAATGCCTGTAGTATCAAGTGGGCTGGAACAGGTGCACTCTGGATCACTTTTCTGACTTTGGACTGTACAGTATTTATCCAAGTGGAGACAAGAGAAGCTATCTGACTGACTGTGTCTAAAAAAGTGCCTATGAACTCCAGACTCAGTGTTGGGGAGAGTTGAGATTTGTTGCAATGGACTGTTATCCCTAGATGAGAACACAATTGGAGCACATAGTCCCTTGCCTGTAGTAGTCAATGCCTGGTTGGGATAGTGAGGAGCCAGTCATCTAGACATGGAAACACCTGGAATCCCAGCAGTCTCAATTGAGTTGCTATCACTGCCATGCATTTGGTGAATACCCTGGCGGCTGTGGTGAGGCCAAAAGGCAGTGTTCTGAACTGGTAGTGACTGGCTACCAGACAGAGCTATAGGTATCTCCTAGAGTTCCTATTCATTTTGAGCTGTTGAGCACATCCAGTCTTCTTTTTGCAGCAGAGGCAAAATGGATTGAACTGCGGTCATCTGAAACTTTGTATACTAAACAAAATGGTTTAAAATGCTGAGATCCAGAAATGGTTTCCAGTTCCCTGTCTTTTTTGGCACCAAGAAGATTCTTGAATATGTTATGGACTCTGTATGGTCTGGCTGGACCTCTAGGATGACTGTCTTGTCTAGCAGCTTTTTTATTTCTAGAGACGCTGCTTCCATCTGACTGGGTGGAATATCAGGGATTTTCTAAAATATTGTGGGAGAGGTTAGGGAAAATGGTATGATATAACCTCTGGATACAATTTTCTGTACTTGCAAATCTTTTTTAATAGTTATCCAGGCTCTCTGGTGCAGAGATAAATGACCTCCAACTTCCTTCAGAGAGGGACAGCTGGGCCTCATTTCAGTAGCACTGATAGGGCCTATCTGACAATGAATCTTTAAAGCCCTACTTCTGCAGACCACCTGTACCACGATGGCATCTTCCATTCAAGTTCTCCTCCTGCTCCTGAGGGAACTATCTCCACATGAATCCTAAAAAGGGGATTTCTTGAACCACATTTTGCTACCACCTTGTTTATTTCCTAAAGGAGGCCGTTGAGGGGTAGAAAAACATACTCCCATGGCAGACAGGGTCTTTCCCTTTTGTTCACACCTGGAGACTGCATCCTTAACCTTTGGGCCAAACAGAGAAAATCTGTCGAAAGGCACAATGACAAAGGCAACATGTGCAAGATGCTGAGGGTGGTGCCATTGCGAATGCTGCTGAGCAACCCACAGTGAGGAGATGGAGAAGAGTGTACAGACCCAGGGTAACCTACCAGAGGCTACATGAGCTGGAGACAGTGGAGCGCTATAGAGTGGACAGAGAGCTCCTGCAGCAAATTGTTGAACTGTGCAGGCCACGCCTCACACACAGAACCAACAGAGGGGAGCCCATCCCAGTGGAAATCAAGGTATGTGTTGGCCTTAGAATACTAGCAACAGGTACCTTCCAGAGACCAACTGGTGATATGATGGGGATTTTACAGGCATCAGCATCAAGGGTACTGCACCAGTTCCTGAATGCCATGTCAGCACATGCCGGTGATCATGTATATTTCCCCAATTCCCGTGAGGTATTGGCCAGCAATATGCATCTCTTCTAGAAAATAGTGGAATACCCTGAGGTGGTGGGTGCAATTGACTGCACGCACATACACATCAAAGCACCAGCTGGTGAGAGGGGTAGGGCCTACATCAACCGCAAGGGCTTCCACTCCATCAACTTCCAGGTCATGTGTGATGCCCAGGGCATAATACTGAATGTATGTGCTGGCTGCCCTGGAAACTACCACAATTCCCATATCTGGCATCTGTCACAGCTGTACCAGACATTTGCAAATGGGGACATCCCTGACGGTCACCTAGTGGGGGATGCTGGACACACACTGGAGATGTGGCTGATGACACCCATCAGAAATGCACACACACCTGAACAAGAACTCCATAATGAGGCACACGCACAAACACGAAATGTAATCGAGCATGTGTTTGGGATGCTCAAGTCATGGTTCTGGTGCCTGGACACATCTGGTGGAGCCTTGCAGTACTCACCAACTTCATGTACCCAAATTGTTATGGAATATGCCATGCTACACAATATGATCCTGCGAAAACAGCTGCAGCAGGAACAGCATGGGGCAGGGCCAAACAGCCCCCCACCATTGCCAAGGCCTGCACAAGCACAGCGTGACTCAGAGGAGAAACAACCTGAGCATGCCCCAGTAGGCAGAAGGAGGCATGCCCAGTATGCCTTGCCCTTGGCAAAGAGGCAATGCATAGCACATACACTGGCTCAGTAGGAACCCTGGAAATGATATATCTCACTGACTCGCACATAAAATAAAAGGGATGCCTAACTTGACACTACCTGTTTCCAAACATGTATAGGGAGTGTAGTATGTGCATCCAACATAGGCAGCCCTGCAGCACCACCTGAGGCATGATTGCCATGTTTTAAACAATATAAAGCAGTGCTAAGCAGCTTTTACCAATATCTAGCATATGTAAACAAAATTGCTCATGCAATGTTGGCCAAGGTCGGCCAAAGTTGAGCAAAGTCAGTTAAACATGCTCATATCTGCTTTACTGTTCCTTAAGCAGTCTGGTCTGTCCAGCATGAAAATAAAAAGCAGTACAGGGCTTGAACCCAGGATATTGTGCACTATAGTCACAGTACTGAACCACTAAGCCATGATAGCATTACAGTGGTACAGACACAGCAGGACAATTGTACACTAATGCAAACACAAAGCAATGCTGTATCATGCCCCTAATGAGGCAAATGGGTAACCTCATCCACATGCCTATGCAGACAGAGAACATCAGGCCAGGCATTGTGATGTGGGTTGTGAAGGCTATGAAGTCGCAAGCTAATATATGTGGCAATGGACGCTAAGACCTGTAGTACACTAGTATGCCTCAAGCCAGTATGATAGGCAACAGTACAGACTGTAATGGTGTCCTGTAAATAGCAGTTCAGGCACAGCAAATGTGTGTAAGTGTCAGGTGAAACCCACATCCTATGTACACCCACAGTAACAATCCGGTGTACCCACGGGTAGAAATGTACAAAGAATAGCTGTCCCCCCTGTATGTAGAAATGTTGATAGGTCTATGGAAAGTGTCTCATGGAAGCTCTGCAGGCACAGCATGATCCCTGTTGATCTATGACACAAAGGTGAGCCCTGCTGTAAAAATACACCTTGATTTACCATACACATATAGTATAAATGTGTATACTGTGCGTGCTCACACACTCCAACAAATGTAGTGGATTTCATTCAGCACTACACTGAAAGGTCATACTGGGCATGCTCACACACTTAAACAAAGCAAATGTCAGTCAGGAAGATACTGAAAGGTCATACTGGGCATGCTCACACAATTAGGCTAAATATGGATGTGATGATAAGGAATCTATGGACAAATGTGTAAAGTCATCTCTACTTCCAGAAACACATTCACAAAGTGGTCTGAAAATCCTGCTATGTGTACACACAAACTGCCAAGGTCTGTGCATGTAGGTCAAAGGAGGTTGCCACTACTCAGCAGTCATCAGACCTGTCAGGGACTACCACAACACACTTGCGAGGAATCTGACTAGGCACGTTCAACAACTGGAAAGACCAATGAAGAACCTTAATAAGAGGATTACTGGCCTCAAATAGTTGCCCCATGCAACAAGAATGAATGTAACCCAAGCTGTACTCAGTTGCATACTGTCTATGCAGGAGATCTCTCCCCAATAGACAGGTCCATTTCATGGTTACACTCAGATCTGTTCTGAGTTACAGCTGAATGGCACTAAATGTACAGAGCCAACTGATATTGGCAATATCCTGGCAGATAGGATCAGTGTTAACTTTACCCCCCTTTCACCCATGAAAGAGCACATGTCTAAAATGGAAGACTGCAAAAGTTGCTGTCATCATGGCTGCACATGTAAAAAACACTCTCCAAAGCCAGTATCACAGCAGCCATGGGACTAGATAACTTCCCAGGCTGTGTAGTATCTACTTCCCTGAAGTAAACATTAACATGGAAGTTCTGTGGCTACTGAAGTTTCCAGAGGACTGCAAACTAGGAGCCATCATTGTAAACACTAAAGATGTGAACATCCTACAAAAGGGCCTCACTGAGACAGATGGCTGTTGTCCAAGCCATGGGCTGTAGCTCAATGCCAAAAAGTGCATTGTCATCACCTTTGTTAAAATCTCTGTAGCCAGGAACTACAACATAGGTGGTAGTATACCTCACACTTTAAGTGTGACAAGAGACCCTGGGTCACGGGTGGACAGTGGATACAACTGTGATAAGAACATTCCCACAGTAGTCAGGAAACCCTCTTATGTGGCACACCTCATCACAAAATGTGTCTCATGCAGAATAAAAGAGGACATTGTTCCCCTCTACTCACCGCTCACTAGAACTATAAAAGAGTACAACGCCACTGTTTCTATGTACCTCACAAGACAACTACAACAACTGGAAAGCCAGCAGCAATACCTCACAAAGAGCATTAGTGGCCTGAAATACATGCCATACACAGACCATCACAAAATGCTCCATCCATACTCCCTTGCATATCGCCTACTCAGAGGTGTTCACTGCGTAACATCCAAAGCTATGTCAGACATGCAGCTGTTGGATATGATCCATGTAAAACACTCACAATCACCCTGACCTTTGGACCCAAGACCATGAGTGAAATACAAAAGGAAGTGGTGTAGACATTTACCTTATGGATATCCACACTTCCAGGTAACTGCCACAGTAAGAGGCCTTGGAGACCATGCAAGTGCAACTAACATTGGGAAAAGCTGCCCATCAGATTGTAGCCTGCTACAGATCATGTACCTTGTCTCAGGAACCTCACTCAGTATTCTGGAGAACAATGGCAAATATAAAGGTCTTATCAAACACCATTATATGAGGAGATTACAACTACCCAAACATTGAGTGGGTGAATTACTCGTATCAACATCCTTTGCCCAATGTGTCCTAGAGTTAAGAAACTCTAACACCTTGGAACAGCTGGTCAGCACGCCCACTAGAGGTGACAACATACTGGACATGATCATCATCAACATGGGGTACCAGTGTTCCACAACAGAGATAAACCCCTCGCTGGTAATATCAGATCATTTAATCACTCTGGACATGCACATCCCGCCCCCACACCCAGTCAATGAAACCATTGTGAAGACATTTTCAAAAGCAAACTGCACACTTCCCAAGACCAAAGTGGAAAGTTCCAAAGCCCTATTGCTATAGGATAATGGTATACAATCTGCCAAATCATTTACAAGTGCATCCTATGAGCATCTGCAGGGATGCATGGATAGAGACATCACAAATAAAACCAAGATGCACTCCTCCAAAAATGAGAAAACAATCTGGTAGTCATTGCCCATAAATAATCTAGACAACAGAAGGAGGAAACTAACACCTGATAGAGCCAACTTCAGTAAAGGAAAGGCATCACTGATCATTATTAGGATGAAACAATGATCGCTTATAAAATAATCCAAGCACAGTTTCTAAAGACAAATTGCCAAGGAATGTAAGAATAACAACCACAAAGCCTTCGGTAGCTATATCAGACATGTAAGTGTCAACTTCCAAATATGCTGTCAGCTACTGAAAAAAGTAATGACATACACCAAACCAACTTTCATTGCCCACAACCAGGGGGACAAGTGCAGTGTAAAATCCCCCCCATTACCCCCAAAAGGGCCTGTGTCTATCACAGAAGGATGCAGAGACACAGACATCATGGATATGCAAGTAAAGACAGCCCTTATCAAAGCTAAGAACATAGCTTCAATGTGACTGTAAGTTGTCCCAGGCTGCATCTTACACTAGGCCCACAAGGAACTACACCCTCACCTACATTCACTGTCCAGACTCAAACGTATCACAGGCTATGTACCCAAAGAATAGCATACACTAACAGTCATCCAGCTCCACAAAGGGTGTGCCAAAACAGAACCTGGAAACCATTGCCCAACATGTGTACTAGCCTGGTCTACAGAGCTATTGAGCAAATCATCATGGAACCCATACACTGAGACATTGGAGATCTCCAGACACTGGATGCTACACAACTTTGCCTTGTTAAAGGCAGAGCCTGGCTCCCAAACCTAGTTGACTTATTTAAAGCAGTTACCATGATCATAGATGGAGGTGAAAGTAGTCCACACAGCCCACCTGGACCTCACTAAGGGCTTACCACACCATTCCCCACTCTGTCATCATGGACAAGTGTACCAGCTTGAACATGAACAGCTATTTCACAGGATGGGTGGCCAAGTGGCTCACAGATCAAACACACATGTTCATAGTTGCTGGTGCCATGTCCAACTCTAAGCCAGTCACAAATGGCATCACACAGGTCTTGGTCCTGGGACCCCACCTGTTCAGTCGATACTGCTCAGAGGTACAGGCAAGCATGGCAGGTGTAAGGCTGAACAGATTTGCAGATGACTGGAAACTGTGATCCATAACTGACTGCACAGCTGACACAGACATCCTCCAGAATTGTCTTACAGAGACAGATACCTGGAGTCAAAACAATGCCCTCAAGCTGAATGGCTAAGAATGCATAGTCATCCCCTTTGGGTAATACAAAGTGCACACAAATTACCACATAGGTGGTAATCCAGCATGTATGGAGAAAGTAATTATGGCCCTGGGGACACAGGTATATAGTAAACTCACCTTTGATTATCACATGGCCAAAGTATTTAGACATTCCTTCAATGTAGGCTATCTAATGTCACCTAATGTAACACACTTCATATAGTCTGATGATGTCAGCATCCTACAAATATACCTGTGGAAAATAAAACTCCCAGTAATATGTATAGCGTGTCGTGTTAATGTGTACTTCTCTAGTATCATGAAGTAGTTAGGTAGGGGTTTGAATCCTGCACTGGCCCACTGTGTTTGTGTGTGTTCTCCTTGGGAAGAAACAGCTTTTTAGGAGAGTAGTGAAACACCTCAAAAGTGGTAATCTAACCTTTGTCAACTCTGATGATGTCACCATCCTACAAATCTACCTGTGGAAAAGAGGACTCGCAATAATGTGCATAGTGCATTGTGTTAATGCGTACTCCTCTAGTATCATGAAATAGGTAGAGGGTTGAATCCTGCACTTGCTGAGTGTGTGTGTTGTATGTGGGTGACACTGTTAACCAATGAGTTGTGGGTTTTGCTTTTACCACTGTATGACATGTTAGTATGCATTGCACATGTGAGCTAGCTGTGTGTCAAATACATATCTGTACATGTTATGTCAATGATTGCATGTGTGGGAACCCTGCTTTCTCCAAGAACACAGCTGTCATCCTTGCCAGTAGTGAAACACCTCAAAATTGGTAATCTAACCTTTGTCAAGTCTGATGATGTCACCATCCTACAAATATACCTGTGGAAAAGAAAGCTTCTAGTAATCTGTATAGCGTGTTGTGTTAATGCATACTTCTCTAGTATTATGAAGTAGTTAGATAGGGCTTTGAAGTCTGTACTGAACCAGTGTCTGTGTTCTCCTTGAGAAAAAACAACCCTCTAGGAGGGTAATGAAACACCTCAAAAGTGGTAATCTAACCTTTGTCAGGTCTGATGATGTCACCATCATACAAATATACCTGTGGAAAAAGAAACATCTAGTAATCTATATAGCATGTCATGTTAGTGCATGTTTCTCTAGTATCATGAAGTAGTTAGGTAGGGGTTTGAATCCTGCACCAGACAGCTTTGTGTGTGTGTTCCCTTGGGGAAGGATCAACCTTTTAGGAGAGTAATGAAACACCTCAAAAGTGGAAATCTAACCTTTGTCAAGTCTGATGATGTCACCATCCTACAAATCTACCTGTGGAAAAGAGAACTTGCAATAATGTGCATAGCACATCGTGTTAATGCGTACTCCTCTAGTATCATGAAATAGTTAGGTAGGGGGTTGAATCCTGCACTTGCTGAGTGTGTGTGTTGTATGTGGGTGACACTGTTAGCCAATGTGGTGTGGGTTTTGCTTTTAACACTGTATGACATATCAGTATGCATTGCACATGTGAGCTAGCTGTGTGTCAAATACATATCTGTACATGTTACGTCAATGATTGCATGTGTGGGAACCCTGCTTTCTCCAAGAACACAGCTGTCATCCTTGCCAGACTGTGCTGCTGCTTCCCAGACCTTAGGTCATATCTGTATGCTTGTGACAAGGCCAGCCACTGCAGTGATCCCTGGCCTAGGTCATCTGTGTCACACAAAGTCATTACGGTTCCTATTGGAATGTGTGAGTGAGGGTCTATGACCGGGTTATATGTCAGACCGATTCAAACGCAGCAAAGTCTGTCAATGATGACTATTCATAACAGGTGTAGAACAAACTATGTGGATATGCATGCAGACCCCTTATTGCTTATGTGATCCACCAAGGGATTCCAAAATACTTTTGGAAATGTGATTAACAAAGGAGAGATGCCATAACACTTGGTTGCATGTACACATCGTACCTGTTCATCATGTTGGTGGCTACTACCTATGTGGTACTGTGGGGATAATATGTTCCTTAAAGGTGGATGACTATGCTTAGTTTGGCATATAGCTATACAGCATGAGTTTGACAACAGGCATCTGTCTGTATGATACCCTTGTGGAGGATTTGTGTGTCATCTGGAGAATGCATTATAGGCCACAGTATGCATTACCAGACATGGACGGACATATCCCTACTGTGATTGCTTGTACCTAAGAGAGCTATATGCCAAACAGGAGTGGTCTCAGTAATGGGTGCAGGTGAATACCAGTGGTTACTGGCATTTTATAGTACCTGAAGGATCCAAATGTTGCTGTGTGTCCTACATCTGTGTGTCGGTTGTCAAGACATCATCTAACTATTGGTTATGGTCAGGCTGTTGAAGTGATGTATACCACCAGAATGCAAAACAATGACAGATAGTAACAGTATCACCCACAGCACAGTGTTAAACCATGTCATACACACATGTGTAGTCAGGTTCCGGAATGTGTGTAGTACAATGCATACTGGCCACCAATAGAAACTATGGAGTGTTACTGTGTAATACAGAGCATGTCACCCTGGCCATGTGTCCACTAGGCACATACATCCAGACAGTGCACCTCCACCATGTTCACAACTGTACACCTGCAAATCTGTGCTACACACATCCCACACATACTGTCCACCCTCTAACACATGCTGCCAATACTGCACACATCAGCCAAGTGGCATGTGGCCGGACAATACACAATTGGAACCAACACTGGTGTAAACAACACTACAATGACAATCATAGCTTTAATGCATCATGCCTGCTCAGCTACACCTTCAAGCATAACATTACACTCTACAGCTGACAGCATGCTAACATTGCTATACTGCTATATAGACACCCTGTGCATCAGCACCATGGTAGCCTGTTCCTGCATCGATGTTACAGATTACAGGAGGCGGCACAGGTTTCATCATATGCACAGGGTGTGTTGTTGGTTTGCCAGATGCCTACAGTGAGCCATCCAATTGACATGTATGTGTGTGTGTGTGTGTGTGTGTGTGTGTGTGTGTGTGTGTGAAGGGCAAGAATACTGGAATGGGCCAATGTTGTTTTAATGTGTGTAGGTATGTGTTAGCCCTAGGTGTCTGGAGTATGTGTGTGTGTCTGCATGCACACAGTTCCACCATGTGGCTGCCATATACGGGTATTCGTGGGACAGCCACAGACTGTACCTGCGAGGCTTTACAGATCACCGTCTCTGGCCACAGATATAGTACCTGTGCCTGGCAGGAGTGCTACTGACACTATCAGGTATTAAGCCAGACTGGGTACTATCCCCAGAGGTGGATGGATGCACACTGGACACAGGTCCCTGCTGGGACTGTCCAGAGCCATGTGCATGTGGTCTTCTAGGATGTTCTATGGACAGCCCACCCCCAACATTGCTGTGGCTGGTACTGGCACTACGGGAGTGGTTGTGGCTTGAGGGACATCCGCGGCGACTGCCAGCTGCTGATGTTGCTGGCATATGTCCACGTAGACTTCTCAACTGTCCCGCACTGTCCTGATACATGGACATGACATTGCGGAGGATATCTAATGTCTCTCCCCAACGTCTATCAGTGACCTCGATGTAATGATGGATGGCACCTGCTAGGTCATGGATACTGTCAATGATGGTGGTGTTATGTGCCCTCTGTGCCCTTAGTACCTGTCTGGTGTACCATTCCATATGTGCCTGTGCCTCCACGACAGCCTGGAACATGCATGACATTGTCAGACCTGTGGCACATCTGCCAGTGGCATGATGAGCAACATTGCTCCTACGAGAACCCCTGGACATCTGCCTATGTGGTACCCTTCCAGACATCTGGGTATGGCTGCTGTGTTGGGATGCATGTGCCATGGATACCACACTGTCCTGGCCAATGCCAGCTGTACACTGTCCCTCAGCTATGGGCATTGGTGATGGATGTATTGGCAGTATGACTGTATGCATGGATGGGGTGGACAGTTGTGTACCGTTGATTGGTGGCCCAACGACAGACCCTGGCAAACACACCTGTGCCTCAACACACCTATCTTCATTATCACTATGTGGGTCAGTGACATCAGTTTTCCTGCTGCAGTGAACCAGCCCTAACACAGCACCTATGGGAGGGAGACAGGAAACACACTTTAAGACCTGTAAATGATGTCGGCACACATGAACACATGCACACATGCACACATGCACACATGAACACATGCACACATGCACACATGAACACATGCACACATGCACACATGAACACATGCAAACATGCACACATGCACACAGGAACACATGAACACATGCACACATGCACACATGAACACATGAACACAGGAACACATGAACACATGCACACAGGAACACATGAACACATGCACACATGCACAAAAATACACTCCTCACTACAGCAGATACCCACACACACCACCAGCAATCCAAAACATACTTAATAGTGGTTGAAGGTGGGTTACAGTATCATAAGGCAAACAGTCATATCACACATGTCAGCATGCAGAAAGTTTGTTGCTCAAGACCATGCAGTGCGAGTGTAGACAGCCCGTGTTAATAACAGTATACATGGCTTTGATGCATGTGTGTTGTTGTTCCTTGATTGGCCTCACCCTGAAACGCAATGTGTGCATGGACACAACATTGCTGTGCAAGTATTAAAAGGTCTGCAATGCCCTGTGCACCATCACTCACAGGTATACATACCATGGCTGGTTGTGTATCTGTGTGTCACATAGATATCCATTTCTGATTACAGTGTCTGTGTCTGTAGCAGATAATTGTGGATGCAGGTTTAGCACATGCATGCTATGTATACACACAGGATGAGTGGTGCATGTATACGTGATGGAATACCATTGCTCAACATGGCTATTGTACAGTGGGTATGGTGAGTGTAGGACATATTATGGACATGCCAGTGCCAGCCATGAGATGGCATGCTGCAACATGACTGCAACATTAAACATCACACTTACCCAATATGTGTCATGTGACCTATACACTCAATAGCATTACAAGACATATATGTGTCACTTTGTACAAATGGTGATTATTATGCATATTGTGTATAGGTGCATATGTTTGCACACACAACATTGAGGTGCATAGCAATGACTACTATATGTAGTACTGTGGTCACTGTAATAAGATGGGGTGTAGTACCATGAGCCATCATCATCATGCATCATGTGGTTACTCAAGGCTACTAATGTGTGCCAGACTGCCACCTAGTATGCTGTACCTAAACTGCAGTACTGTGGCTACAGTCACAATTACACAGCCACTTGTTACATTACTGAGATGTGCATAGTCTCACAGCAAACATGCGCAGCATGCATTAATGGTAGGAGTGTTACATGTACATGGCCTACACCTCACCTATGACATGCACATTTCATTAGCAATATTAAAATTACAACACACTCACCAGCATCGTCCGGCTGCCTTGCTGTCACACCAGAGGGACCTACAAGAATATGAGACAGTTTGTCAGTGTCCACAACTGTGCCATTGCTACTGTGAGTTTGCTAAACTACAGTAGTACAACAGTCGACAGTCACAGGCGTACAGATTATATTCCAAATATCAGTATTGCATAACACTATGCAGCACAACTGCTAAACACACAGTACACATCTCACGTATGCATAATCTACCAATACAGGTAACAGTAGTCTGCAGATAGGTCATGTTACCTGCACGCTCCATGTCAACATGCTGGGTGACTCCAGCCTCCATGATGACACATGTCAATTGCTGTTCCTGTTGTTGGCCAGGAGCCACCACGCTTATAAGCAACTCCTCCAATCTGGTGAGGGGGGAATGAATGGCTACCCCACCACGTGTGGCAAGCTGTTGTCAACGAATATCAGATGCACGGCGCTGGACATGTCTAATTAAATCACTGCAGTGATGGCGTACCTGCTCATATGCCCGGTTATGCATGCCTATGTCATTTATCTGATGAACGAGATCTTGCCACAGTGCAGTCCACTCTTGCTGGTCTTGGCTGGTTCTAGAAAACAGCAGGGTGTAGTGCTGCACCAGGCTGCTGTGTATTTTGGCTTCCTCTGCAGCTGTATAACATGGATTTCTTTGGTGGGACATGCCCCTGGAAGATAATTAAACAAGATGTGTGAGCAAGTCATGTGGCACACATAACATTCTAAAGTACACATATCAATTAACTGCCATATTTAGCATCCGATTGGTTGTAAGAGGATACACATGTTCAATACCACATATTACAGCTCAGGCCACAACTGGCTGACAGTGCCTGGCACGCTCTATATATCAAACCATGTTCTGCACAGCAGCAAAGAGATGCCAGTATGTAAGACTATACACCAGTACATGGCACACTGTATGTGACACAATGCACCAGCTAGCCACAGGAGGTATATATCAAGCTAATGCATAAAGAAAGATGTCATCCATTGCAATGAATGTAATGTACAGTTACAGTATTACCAGTATACCACCCTAGTCATTGATGCCAAACCCCTGCCTAACATATGTGCACAGTTGTTAATATAGGTGGCATACTGCTGTAGTAGACTATACATGTTGCTAGATACACACATATACCCTGTAACACACATATGATTGAGGGCATGGTACAGGCATAATTACACACACATCAGACATACATACAACACACAAATGTATGCCAACCCAGATGAGCTTTACTGTGTACCATACAGTACTGTGTGTCACTACTTACAAAACCTTATGCCTGAGGTATGTAATCTGTGAGGACCACAGGGGAACACACGAAACAGTGTTTCCAAGCAATGTGAACATACACCATACTGTACTGTTTAGGCCTACAGCTTCAGGTAGTACTACAGTTCATATAGGAGTTGGATTCACCAGCAGTACCACTCACTAAGCATTCATGTGTTGCTTTAGCCTACAATGGGACACCACAGTCGACAACAAGGGACTACGTCACACTGTATGCCATACTACTTTTTTTGCCTAGCAATAGCATACACATTTTTTGCTGGGATCACAGCTAGGACACAAACTACCATGACAGAAACAATTTCACACTAAGCTATCACACCTTTACAGACCTTGCACACATTCACCAGCACATTCACCATCACACTCAGTCAACCTCACATAGCAATTATTGCACTAAGTACATGTGTGTGTGCATCATGTCATAGGTAGGTAATATGCTAATAGCCCTAGGGCCTACAGCAGCCTAGCCATACGCTACCCTGGCCTTTGACACACATGTAATTTAATTTCACTTGCCCCTGTCAAGCAGAGCCACAGAGGTGATTCCTGGGGTGTATTTCCTATCTCCCAACCAATCATCAGGAGTATTTATGACAACTGCTGGTTTGTTCCAGAGTATGGCATGTCTCTGAGATAGGAATCTATCTCTCCAGCATGTGCTGTTTAGTGAGCTGACAAGGTTTAGGGCCCTAGAGCATGTATCTGGGAGGGATTGTAATATGTTTACGTGGAGAATGTCCAACAGCTATGGGTGTGACATGGCTCTGTATGTTAGGCAGAGGTCACCTCTGGGTAGGCGGTATGCAACACAGCCTAGCTGTGGTTTTGTGAGTCAGTCTGCATAGGATATCTGCTTGAGGCTGGTATTACTCTTTGTGAGGTATGTCTGTGGCCTTTCCAGTTGCTGCAGTTGTCATGTGTGGTACATACCACATGGGGCATTGTACTCTATAATGGGTTTTAAGTGTGATGAGTAGAGGGGAACACTGACCTATATTTCCCTAGATGACACACCTTTTGTGATGATGTGTACCACGTAGACAGAGTACATGACAAGTGTGGCACTGTGATTATCAAAGGGGAGGCTACTGTCCACCTGTGTCCCATGTTCCCTTATCACACCTTTGGTGTTAGGTAGACTACCACCTATGTGGTAGTTAATGGGTACAGTATTTTGGCAAGAAGGGATGGCACTGCAGTGTCAACACTGAGCTTCAGTCCATACCTTGGTCACCAGGCATCTGTCGCAGTAGGTATGCCCCATGTCCCTCTCTCTCTCTCTCTCATCTATATATACATATATATATATATATATATATATATATATATACATATATATATATATATATATATATATATATATATATATATACATATATATATATATATATATATATATATATATATATATATATATAGACACACACACATACATACACACATACATATAAACATCCATTGCTGTTCATGGTGGGAATATCAATTATGCAACAGTTGTGAGATATACAGTTATGTAATAATATTGCACAGTGTTGTGCAGACTGCATTGAAGGTGTCCTCAGCCCATGTAGCTTTAGCAGGCCTCACTGGCTGCAACACTGCAAAACTGACGAAGCATGCCCACAGCATTTAACCACCACATCTCATATACCAGCATTGCATGCTGTTTTCTTTGCCACACACACTACAACCTACATAGAAATATGCACATAACAGCCTTCAGCAACATATATATATATATATATATATATATATATATATATATATATATATATATATATATATATATATGTATATACACATACACACACACACACACACACACACACACACACACACACACACACACACACACACACACACACACACCCTTCACAAACAGTTGCAGTATGTCCCTTGCCCTATGCACATGTACAGATGCATATAGATGCATACTGCTGCCACATATGGATGAGTCACAGTATGTAGAGTACTCTTCATAAACATCTACTACATGCCAGCAAATACATATGTGTTACATACCTTTCCTTTGTATTGCTCTGTTCCGTCGGTTTTTAAAGGAAAAAAAATTGTTTTTATTTTTTTTTTTTGGTTTGGGTTTTCTCTGTCTGTTGATATTGCTCTTTCTTTTTATGTGGCTGTCTGTTTATGTCTCTTTGTCTGTATATGTGTCTCTGTCTCTGTTTCTCTCTCGCTCTTGCTCTCTCTCTTTCTCTGTTGCTGCAATGAGATTATTGCATGTGTGGACAGCAAGTACAGCCTGCTTTTCTAGGTATCTGCACTTGTGCATGTGATGGCCTCTGCACCAATTGGTGCCCACCATTTACTAATTGCATGCAGCCTGCTGTGTGTTAATTGCAGTACTCACTGTCATAGCAGCCCACTGCTTTAAAATGCTAAGTTAGATAGGCGTAGCCCTTTCAGCTTTCCAAAGTGGGGCCCATGCTTGTTTGCTGTGGAGACTGTTGTGTCAGTCAGAAGGTTGGTATACTTCTTATATCTGAAGCTAGGGTTGTAGCCATTGATTTGCATGTTGCACTAAAACCTGAATGTTGCTGCTTCTAGTACACACTTGTCAGTGTAGACTTTTACTCACCCCTCCAAATGCTTGCACCAGATACATGGGAGGATGCACTTTCTTTTCTAATTAGACAATTAACTGCCATACAAAAGTAGTTATTGCAATGTATTCTTCTGGCACATGAACTGTTTGTGAACAACTATACTGCAAATATTAATTAACTCACTTCTGAACAGTTTGTGGTTTATTTGTGTTGACATTAGCACAGGCTGCTCAAGACAACTGGACACATTTCAGTACTGAGTATGCCTACCTACATCCTTGGTAGAGCCTGAATACACAGGTATATTGTTCTTTTGGGTAGGGGTGCATAAGTACAGAGAGCATTATATATTATCGTGTGATGTTTATCTTACTGAACATACAGGGTTGCTGTGTACCTGTTACTCTATCAAGGCAAGTAGTCTGTCTGCATAGCTCCCACCTGTGGACATATCCAGATGGTAGCCAGTGGTTAGCCTATTATTCTTTGTCTGTGCATCACACTGGTCTTTTCAGCACTGGAACAATGGCATTGTCAGCGTTGGTTGCTACCAGTACATGGTTACATCCTTTGATATTTCTGTGTTGTACTCCTACATAAGGGTATGCTTTTGTGACGTGTTACAAAGCTATTTGTAGTGTGTGTAACAGCAGAAAAGCTGAAATGCCTGTGTGTTTTTTTCTGCCTCTGCCAGGCCTCTGATACACTCAGGTATATACTTGAACAGCCTCAGGGAAAGGTACATATAAGTGAGGTACACCTGTAATATATTACAGACATTAAGTTGAGACTGTGAGAGAATCAGAGCATATGTATTAATACACCTTTTCTGACATTCAAACAGTGTCTTCTCTTACTTATCGACATTGTAATTCCCCACTTTTCTGCCTAACATCAGTACTTTTCAGAGAGATTCTGAGGGACACAGCTAACATTTGTTTATGAATCAGGGACATCCCTGAAAAGCAGTCACAGGTGGGAAGTATGGCCTCTGCCCTATTCAAATATGCCAGTGTTTATCCTGCTCTGATACTGTGTGGGGTTTTGTAAAGTACTACTGTAATATTATTTCCTGCTAGAATGGCTGGCTCTCTTTTCACAGTCATGTCATGCAATTCCACAACAACTGCTGGTAAAGATCCACAGAACAAGATTTGTGTTATGGCATTCCTATTTTCCCTTTACATTCACTCATTGTAATGCATAATATATTTATTACAGCACCAACTTGTTGTATGTCTACTGTGACTTAGTGGTATTTCATGCAATGTAGTGTGTCCAAGGTCAGGGGTTCGAGACTGACAGTGGTGTTTTGTTTTGCTGCTCAGCAGAACAAGAGCCCTGCCATGCAGAGTGACTAAGGCACTTTTAAGCAGTTGCAAGCGAGTTGCGTGGGTTTGCACAAAGCTTAGCAATACTTAGCTAAGTGCACACATGTGCACACTCGCTCAAACCCGCTAACTACTGCTTAAAAGTGCTTACTCCTGCTAACCCCCGCGCTAATTTCTTTGAAAGAAAAGAAAATGGGGAGATAGGAAAGTGGTGAAAAAGGGGGCACAAAGAGGGAAAGACAGTAGGGAAACCAGCTTGGGATGTGCAGGATGGGTGTAGGGAAGGTCCATAGCTGCCCATTTCTTTACCAGCAACAGTTGTGCATATGTTAGACATTTGGAGTGAAATTTGAAACCTTCCACCCCTGAGAGAGGGGTGAGGACAACAAAGTATGTTGTACTGCCAATTATAATTATCAGTTTACATGTCCAGCAGACATGTGTGCGAAATGGGCAGCTATGTATTGGGCGTAATGTTTTTGTGGGAACAGATTGCCCTTTTTTTTTCAAGTGAGAGTGGAATGTGAGGTAGAGGAAGTAGGTATATTTGGGGAGGTAGGTTGGGGAGGTAAACAGACAAGACAAACAACACGCATACAGGGGCGGAATATGACACATGGGGTGGGTGAACACAAATGACGGGGAAGGATGTTTGGAAATCACAAGCCCATGAGCCCACAGATGGTAACAGTGGAACTAAGATCCCCACCCATGGGCAGTCACCACTGTACCTTCACAGCCCAGAGGGTGGCTGTGCTGGGGGCTGCGTAGGAGGGGCAGGCTCACCCATGAGTTGCGCCACTCTTACCTCGAGCTGGCATAGGGGATCAGCGACTGAACGCTGGATCTCCCTACGCACCACAGCCCGGACCCTTCGGAGGGTGACAGGTGGCCTTTCTCCACCCACGCTTGCACGGGGAGGATGAGCCCCATCCCCTGCAGCACTTCCACCCAAAAGTGGCATGGGACCAATGGAGGAGGGGAGCCTGGGCTGGGCACCGGACCTGCTGGTGCCAGGTACAGTCGCCAGCTGAGGAGACACACGTGGGTCCACTGGGACCAGCCTTCCCATACGCTCTGTGTTTAGGTGTGCTTAATTACAACATAGACAACAGACTTCCAAATTAGTTGTAACAGCATGCAGTAATATTCCCATTAATCCAACATACCAGGGTTCCAACAGTTGAACAGCAAGCATAACACATGCATATATTGAACAACAGTGGACATTCCAACAGTATACAGGGATGATTGGTGGCAACAGGCCACCAAGATTGTGGTGTTTGAACAGGGCACATGCATCAAAGTAAATGCAGATATTTATAGAACAATAGGACATATGTCCCAGCAAATGTTTTGAGATTAGACGTACCCATTGAGGTGTGGAATTGCATTGTTTATGCACATACAGTAGTGTGTAAAAAGATACCTCCATTAACATCTTGTAAGTACTTATAGTTTACACTACATTCCTATTGCAGGTGTATATCTCCTACATGTATTATTACACTAGGCAACGTGCATTAGATTGTGTAATGGGTTTGGCTAGTTCATTATATACCTGACCTATATCTGACATACTAACTGTCCAAGATGCAGATGTTACTGCTACATAGTTATATATTTTATTTATATTTATATATCTACATATCTGGATGTGTTCACATGACATTTCAGTTATATTTCTACAGAGCCCTACATTTCAAGTAGCACACTCACATTTCTGGGGAACACATTAGCAAGCTACTCATGTGCTAGATTTACCTATGCATGCCAGCCATTAACCAGCTGTTGAGGACTGTATATATGCTTCACAGCTACTCGCAGTTCCTTCATCCACTTTATATGGGACTGCCCAACTGTGGGTTGACAGCGGTTAATACAACAGTACTATTTATATAATGCAAGGGTACAACAACATTTCAGAGTAAGTGACACGGACACACTCCAAGTATTATACCTTTATTAATTACATTACACACTTTTCTAGAGGCTCTCATTTATTTGATATGACAGTGCATGCAGAGGACTTATTCAAGATGTATTATACCTTTATTAATAGATTACAACACTCTTTTTCAGGCTTACTCACTTATTTTATATAGCAGTACATGCAGAGATATTATTCAGGACTTATTTTACCTTTATTAATGGGTTACAACACTCTTTTTCTGGCTCTCTGACTTATTTTATATAACAGTACATGCAGAGAAATTATTCATGGCATTTTATGGCTTTATTATTGGGCTACAACACTTTTTTTCAGGCTCTCTCACTTATTTTATATAACAATACATGCAGAATAATTATTAACCTGCCTGGTGGTGCAGCTTTAGCAGCCTATCTGCATAGGCTTGCTGATTTGCAGCACGGACACCTGCAGTTGTGAAGTAAATGAAGGGATATTGAGACATACCTATCCATTATATAGACTACAATAGCATGTCTTACATACTTCATTCCATGGCTGCCTACTCAGTAGTGGGGCATCTTGCATGTCATGGGCCTCCTGTATCCATCGGTTCAGTAGGTCCTGCTTCCATCTCTTCAGGTCTGCATGGTGGCGACGGACCTGCTCACCAGTCCGAGGGATGCCTGTGGCACTGGTGAGATCATGAGCTAACCGGTTCCAAGCCTCTGCTTTGTACTCCATCCCTTGAAACTGGCCCTGCAGGAGTCTTGACTCATTATGGTGGACAAGGAGCCCAACCATGTATTTTGACTCCTTGATGTCCCAGCGTTGCGCTAGAAAGTGAGTACCCTCTCCAGCACCAGCCATTCTGACTGCAGATGGGAGCTACAATCAGTTATGGCGAGTATTCCCGCCTATGTAGCTTAAATATGCCACATTTCCCACACTTATTTGTGATTGGCCATTTTTGAAAATTCTCTGCTGACAGCAAACCTGCTTAGCAATGGTTAATCTTCAATTTATAAGTATATGTATGTTAACAGTGCATGCTTCTGCTAAGGCTGTCATGGCTTAGTAGTTTACTACTTTGATTATGGTGCACAGTGTCCTGGGTTCGAAACTTGTCGTTGCTTTTTATTGTACTACTGTCCAGACAGGCTAGGGGGTGTGGCTGTGTTTAGGCAACTTTACTTTACGTTGCTCCACATTGCCCGACGGTGCACTGGTTAGTGCGATGCGCAACTCTGAGCAAACATATTTTTCTATGTAAAGCGCTGATTAGCTATGGGCAATTATAGTGCGCTGGGTAAAGCGCTGCTTAACTATGAGCAATTTTATTGCGCTAGGTAAAACACTGCTTAGCCATGGGCATTTATATTGTGCTACATAAAACGCTGCTTAGCCATGGGCAATTATATTGCGCTAGGTAAAACGCTGCTTAGCTATGGGCAATTATATGTCAATATCCTTAATGCTGCTCATCTTCTTATCTTTATATATATACATTTTGTTTATGAATACATAGGCCATTTCAATGTTTTTTACTACATTTTCATTCATATATGTCAGGAATTATTTTATATACTAATTTAAAACATAAAATAGACAGGGGAGTGGTGGGACAAGAACCTGGAATGCCTCCTCTTTGTGCGAACGCTCTACCACTACATTATTGCTATTTGGCTTTATTTGTATAAACATTTCTTATTATGCTCTTCAATGTCGAAATTGCTATTTTCAATTTATCTGACCTTACGCTAACTGAAACGGACTATGAATTACTTGATAAGGGACTAAGCTTTATACCAGCACAAATTGGTAATATATCTAATATTTTAACTGAGCTACGAGTATTTACACGCAACATTGCTTTGAAAATGTTTTTTAAACAAACATCACAGAATATTAATAATTCTAATAATATACAGAATAGTTTTGAATGTTTTAAAAGAAAAGGTGCATTCACACCTGTATTACATCCTTGTCTAGACTGTTTCCTAAAAGCATGTGAAAATGATTTATATAAACATTATTCCGATTATAAAAAAGGATCTTTGTTGCTGTTTCATAATGCAACCAATGATGAAAGGGTAGCAATGAACATTTTAGCTAACAATCCAGAGATCACGATAAGACCAGCAGATAAAGGGGGGGGGGTGGTCATTATGAACACAAAAGACTACATACATCATATGGGACTATTGCTACAGGATGATAATACTTATAAGGAAATAGATATAAAGAAGGTGGATAAGCTAATATGTGAGGTTCATCAAAATATTTATGATTTATTATTAACTAGACAAATTAGCTATGACTTCTATATGTTTTTGTTCATTGAACATCCGACTATACCATACATCAAGGGATTACCCAAGATGCACAAAGGTATTTCACCACCACCATTACGCCCCATAGTGGTTGAACATCATTGGGTTACAGAAAATATTTCAATTTTTATTGAAAGAAAACTGAAACCATTAGTCACTGGAATTCCCACTATCTTAAAGGACTCTTATTAGCTACTTAACAATCTTAGCAATTTACAAGATAATATGCTAGAAAAACATTTATTGGTTACTTTAGATGTTCAAAGTCTATTTACAGCAATACCTAATACTTATGGCCTTGAAGCAGTGAGATTTTTATTAAATAGAAATTCTTCTTATAATAATCATGAACAGATCTTATTAAACGCTTTACTTGAGATAGTCCTTACTAACAATGTTATGATGTTTAACAGCCAATTTTATATTCAACAGTGGGGGGTAGCCATGGGCACCCCCTGCGCAAATACTTATGCTAATTTGGCTGTTTATAAATGGGAAATTACTAACCTATTCACACATCCAGATTATTGCAAGGTGCTTGCATACTATAGGTTTGTAGATGACATACTGCTAATACGGGATGGAAGTTCAACTGAATTAAAAACATTTATTAATGATCTAGAAAAAACAACAGATTTTTTAAGATTCTCAACTGAATATTCATATTCCAGCATCAACTTTCTAGATCTTAATATTAAAAAGGATAGTAATGGAAAATTAACATCATCCCTTTATAGGAAAAAATGCTGGAAAAATACATTATTACAATATGACAGTATGCATCCCAGGTTTATTTTCAACAACATTGTAAAAGGACAATATACAAGGCTACATAGGATATGCCAGAATGAAAGTGAACGTAATAATGAGTTCAATAAATTAGAACAACTATTTATAGATCGAGGATATAATCCGAAAATTGTGGCTAGTTTAAAAGAGAATTTTATTAATGAATCTAAACATGTGCAGAAGATATTTTACAAACAAAATTTAGAAGGACAATATGGACAACAAGATTCAAAACAGGTTAGATGTATAATTAGCTACACTAGTGATAATAAATATTTAACCAACATTATCAGCAAGCACTGGTCTATATTGATTACCAATGATGAAATTAAAAGAATAATAGGTAAAAGACCTACCTTCACCTATAAAAATATGAAGAATTTAAAAAGAATATTATGTAATGAGAAATTAAATGACAGGACCAATAATAGGAAATATATAGGTACTCATCCTTGTGGAAATTGTAGTTCATGCCAATGGATATCAACAGGAAAGAATTTTTTACATCCTGAATTATTGTTTGAGTTTGAATTTAGATGTCCGGCTAACTGTGAGGATAACAATGTGATATATCTAGCTATGTGTGAGATGTCCTGCCTTCTATGTTGGCATGACAACAAGAAGACTAAGAGACAGGATACAGGAGCATTTATATGCTATAAAGAAAATAGACTTAAAAAATGCACTTTCAAAACATATTATTGAGTATCCTGAACATAAATTTGTCTTTAGGGTGATACAAAAAAGGCCAATAAATAAGAGAAGGGGTGATAATTTTAATGACCTAGAAAATCTAGAATTAGACTGGATTTTCAGATTTCGGGCACAACAACATCCGGGCCTGAATAGCTATGTTAGCATTAGGTCACATCTAAAGAAGCAAAAATATCACTGATCTTATGAATATATTGGTATACACTAATAAACATCTGAGTAATACATAACATATAATCACCAGGATGATATTTGGTTCCTGTTCCATTAAGTAGTTGTTATTTGACTAAATGGTTTATGTTTATTACATGTAATAAAAGACAATATGTAGCAAATAAGTGAAAAGTTACAGAAAAACATAATTATTTTCTGCACCTTTTTTATTTGATATTAAATATTTATTAATATTTATTTATTTATTGTCATAGATATCTAAAATAATGATTATTTATATTAGAACATTAAATGTCTTGATAAATTGTATATATAAAGCACCTGACATGGGAATTCTAAAATATATTTTTTATATATATTTTTTACACCTTTTATACATATTGATATACAGTTCATATATATGTATGCATATACTTGGGCATATACATATTTGATGGTATAAATTAGTGATATATGATAGAGATATATATAACTAAAACATGTTGGATGTTATATATCTGCTCAGTTTATTTTAACTTAATTATATATATCAGTGAATTTTTATGTTTATATTTATTTATATTTATTTATAACATATAATATATTTATTAATTCACCATTGGTTTTAAATATTGAATATGTTATTGGTTTTAAAACAAAAATCTGTAAAAACCAGTGAAATAACATAAAGTTTGTTTTTGTGAGTGTTGCGTGGACTCATGAAATTTTGGATATGTTGTATCGGGCTGCTTTCCCCTATTGTAGTGTGTGGTTTACTGAGCATGGGATATTTCACAAGATGGGCATTTTTTGATGTGGGTTGTTTTTTAATGTGGGTTGTTGTTTATCCATTTGTTTGAAGTTTATTTGAAGTTTTTGGTAGTTGTTGATTTAGCAGCTTTGACAGGGTACAATGATTTGTGACAAGACAAGATATCTGCATTGCATTTTTGTTTGTCGCTTTAAGCTGACTTGGGTATTTCCAACAATTTGAATGTAATTGAATGATTACATTAATTAATGTATTAAGTAATTGTTAACCTTATGTATATATAGTGAATGGTTTCACTAAATTTATATTCATCTGAAGAAGCGTGCAGTTGGAAGCACGCGAAAGCGCTCATTCTGTGAATAAAGTTCATTTTACTTTTCGTGGTGTTGATCTACACTTTTTACTTCATCATCTTTATATATATACATTTTGTTTATGAATACATAGGCCATTTCAATGTTTTTTACTAAATTTTCATTCATATATTTCAGGAATTATTTTATATACTAATTTAAAACATAAAATAGACAGGGGAGTGGTGGGACTAGAACCTGGAATGCCTCCTCTTTGTGCGAACGCTCTACCACTACACTATTGCTATTTGGCTTGATTTGCATAAACATTTCTTATTATGCTCTTCAATGTCGAAATTGCTAACTGCAGATAAGTAATGAACACACCCGCGCAAACACGCGCAAATACGGGCAGCTATACCAGGAATTATAAAAAAAAAAATAGTTTACATTTTACAATTACAAAGGGGTTTAGTATGTGAGGATGTGTACTGTTTGCTATGTGTACATTTTAGTGGACTTGCTCATTGCATTTGTCATTTTCACTTTATATGGTTGCAGGGGCGTGGGTATTTGGTCTGGTTGGCAGTCCGACACGCCCCCTGCAGTCTTACACACTCTGTGTTAGCCTTCCAGTTGAGTCAGCGCCGTCATGCATATGCATGACGCGCTGATGTCATAGTCTTAAATGGCAGTCTCCGAGTAAGACTTGGTTAGTCTTACTCGGAGGATTACTGAATCCCCCCCCCCACTATCAGTCAATTTTTGCAATACATTGGATGAATTTCAAATATACAAAAGTCCTTCATTCTGGGAGACTTAAACTACCTGCTGTTAAAATTGTATACCTATACCACAAATGCAGGCTATGCCACAAAATTTCTTGATTTCAGTAACAAGAATTCCCTGAATTAAATTTTCTTGACCTGGTCCTTACAAATATAGCATCTATAAGCACTATCCCACTGGTATACATTTCCCTCCAATTAAGTCTGGCCACAAACTGGTAAGCTTCTCTTTCAAAATTCCTAAACTAGCAAATACAAATAGCACAGTATTCAAAGACTTCACACACTTGAACCTCCTACTACTCTATGCTGAAGCCTCAAGGTTCAAGAATACTTTCTACCCACAAAATGTTGACATGGCTAGTGGTTTATAGTACAAATTAATTATATCCGTACTTGGAAAAGTATATAAATATATCAGTCCCTAACTAAACTAAACAAACTGGGAAGTGTAAGCAAACCAGTCTGAAAGTCCAAATTCATAAATAAGCCATACAATAAAAGTTAAATGCTCATTAGAATATACACCAAAACTAAAGACCCATAAATCCAGGTCAACATCAAAAGGTTATTCAAGGTTACTGAAAGATACCATCATGAAAACACAGGTTTCCCATGAACTGAGGCTGGTGTTGGAAGCTAAGGAGAACTACAAATCCTTCTTTACTCATGTCTGGAAGTTTTCATAACACCCAGTATTGGTCTGAACTTGTTCATAATGGCACTACCTACTCTGATCCAGTTGATATCACAAATATATTAGTAAACAAACTCAGTGCAAATTTCCCCCAGCAACATCTATACAAAACCTACATATACCTAATAATCTCAAACCTCTTATCATCACAAAAGAATACTTGTTAAAAGTACTCTCCAAAACAAACAAGATATATATATATCCTCTATGGGACTTGATATTCTACCAGGCTGCCTGATGAACAGCACTAAACATATGCTGGTGGACCTCCCCCTACAAATATTCAGCCTGAGCATATCCATCAGCTTTATCCCCAAGGTTTGGCATACAGTTGTTATGATGGTTCTTTACAAGGGCTACCCTAACATGGACCCAGGGAATTACAGACCCATCAGCCTGCAAGCCTCAATTTCACAGCCATGGAACAAATTATAAAAAACTTGATAACCAACAATATAAATAAACCAAACAGACTTTGCCTCCAGCAGTTTGGTTTTGTTGAGGGTAGACCCTCTCTAGTGAATCTAGGAAATGTTTTGAAAGGGTAACACAAACCATGGACAGTGGTCAGCTGGCCATACACCATACCTTGATCTCTCCAAGCCATTTGATACCATACCACATAACAACATTATCTGTAAGCTAAATATGCTCCAAATTCATGCCTGTGTGGTTAGATGGACAGCTAATTGGTTGATGGACAGAAGAGAACTCATATTGTCAGCTGGCAGATGAATGTCCAGAGATCATGAAGTTAACCAGTGGGGTACCACAGGGAGCCATGCTAGGACCTGTGCTGTTTTGCATATATTTCTCTGATCTCTAAATCATTAACGAGGGACTCTCCCAAACCAGGTTTACAGATGATTGTAAACTGTGTGCAATGCTCAAATCCTATTCTCACATGCAGAAGCTACAATGTGAAACTATACATGTTAATAGCTGGTGCTCTGAAGACAAGCTAAAACTGAATGCTAAAACATACAATATTGTTCCATTTAGAAAACAAATCCTCCACCCACCTTATAGCACAGAAAACACCTCATTCCAAAATGAAAGTAATGAATACCATAACAAATTATGAGGACTCCTTAATAAGGAAATATAAGTAAAATCGATGATGTTTTGCAAACTCAGGGAGTACCTTACTTGCCTGAAGACAGAAACCTTCCCAATTTCCTGTCACTGGCATTCAACACTCTCCAGCAGCATAATTCTCTCTTATCCTTTCAGAGTGCCTCAGGGTCACAGCAGGAGGCATACTGCTCATGTGCAAACAACAGATTCAGTTATTTGAGTAGAAATACTCACAATGGCATTTAAACACTTTATTTAAAAAAAGGAAGTTTACAGACTTATTAACTGTTATATTCAGCACATACGCTAATGAAAATGAGTTAACAATGCTGAAAATAATAACAAATACTTCAAATCCCCAGAAGATACCTCATGTGTTCAGTGATGAACTGAAACCCCTGAAGACATGGGCTCTGGCAATCAATGTGGATCACCCCATTTGTAATCTGCCTCTGATGGCATCCCTCATTAACATAAGATTTGAAGTATGTAAATGTACAGTAAAGATGTAGGATGGCATGAGATGATGCATGTCCTCAAGTCATTCATTAGCAGAGGTTTTAAGACTTTATTTAGAAGCACTCATTTTTCTAGATACCAGAGAGGGCAGAAATTACTTCTATGGCTGCCTGGATGATGGTTCCCCCTGCACTGAGGATGCCACAATGGTGAGGCAGTGAATGAACTCAGGACAAGTAAGGGGAACCAACCAAGAGCAACTGAACCATATGGCGAAGGTGGGTGGGGGGCGAGCACCCCCCCTACATACACACACTGTATACATAAATGTGCCCTGCCCAGCTTACAAAAGAAAAAAATAAAATTAAACAAAATAAATACTGAATGCAAATAAATACTGAATGAGCTAATGCACACATCTGAAGCATCTCATTGGCTGTCTGACTTTGCACTGTTGATGTTTCCTGAAAAAAAAAAAAGACACAATGCCAAAGTTAGCTAGTGCTGTGGCAATAGCTTATACACTTACTATTTATGTGCTGCATTGGTTTTTGAAGATCATACCATAACTGAGCCTTAGCGATTAACCAGAAAATTCAAACATCTGCTCCCACTCCCCATTAGGAAAACAACCGTAAAAAAAGTTCTCCAAAGCCAACTTCACACTTCTTAAGACAGAAGTGGCAAACTTCACGACACCCATGCAGACAGACAATAGAGGTACGACTGCTGAATCCTATACAAATGCACTTTATAAGCACTTACACGAGTTCATGGATTGTGCTATCCTTAACAGAACCAAAATGCTATCCTCCAGAAAAAAGAAGCCAATCTGGTGGTCTCTTGCCATAAACAAACTCTACAACAGAAGAAATAAACTGCTGCAAAAAAAGAGCAAAATCCCATGATTGGAGGAACTCTTTTGTCAGCCTCAGTAAGAAGCTGAGATCCCTCATAAAATCCTCCAAAGCTAGTTACAAAAACAAAATTGCCACTGTTTCTAAAGACAACCACAAAGCATTCTATAGCTATGTCAAGAATCTCAATGGCAACACTCAGATCTGTTCTGAGTTATAGCACAATGGCACTAAATATACAGAACCAACTGATATTGTCAACATCCTGGCAGATAGGTGCAGTGCTAACTTTACCCCCCTCTCACCCCCTAAAGGGCCCATCTCTATACTGGAAGAATGCTAAGTTTCTGTAATCATGGCTGCACAGGTACAAAAACACACTCTCCAAAGCCAGGAACACAGCATCCATGGGACCTGACAACATCCCAGGTTGCGTTCTACATGAACTACAAAACGAACTGGCACCCCACCTAAGTACCATGTTAAATCATTGCCTCACCCCGGGCTTTGTACCCACCGAATGGTGCACAGCGATGGTTATCCCACAGCACAAAGGGGATCCAACATGGACCCCGGGAAGTGCCACCCCATTAGCCTGACGAGCCTGGTCTATAAAGCCATTTATCATATCATCATGGAACTTATAAACAAAGTCATTGGTAATCTCCAGACTCTGGACCCCACCCAGTTTGGGTTTATAAAAGGCAGATCATGTCTCCTAAACCTGATAGACCTCTTTGAAGCAGTCACCAAAGCCGTAGATGAGGGTAAGGTGGTTCACACAACCTATCTAGATCTTGCCAAAGCTTTTGACACCATCCCTCACTCTGAAATTATAGACAAACTCACTAAACTAGGTATAAATCCCTATGTTGCAAGATGGGTTGCCAACAGGCTTACTGACAGAACACACACTGTGAAAGTAGCAGACTCAAAATCCGACTTCAGACCAGTGACAAGTGGAGTACCACAGGTTTCAGTCCTGGGTCCTCTCCAGTTTTGTATCTACTTTTCTGAAGTACAGGCTAACACAGAAGGTCTTTGACTAATGAAGTTCTCAGATAACTGCAAACTAGGAGCCATAATCAAAACACCTAATGATGTAGACATCCTACAAAAGGGCCTCACCGAGGCAGATGCCTGGTGTCAAAGGCATGGCCTCAAGCTCAATGCCAAAAAGTGCATTGTCATCCCTTTTGATAAAAACTCTGTACCCATGAACTACCACATAGGTGGTAGTCTACTTAACACCGAAAGTGTGATAAGAGACCTTGGGACACAGGTGCACAGTAGTCTCTCTTTTGATAATCACATCACCGCAGTTGTCAGGAAATCCTTCTACGTGGCACACCTCATCACAAAAGGTTTTTCATCTAGGAAAAAAGAGGTCATTGTTCCCCTCTACTCATCATTCATTACACCCATTTTAGAGTACAACGCCCCTTTTGGTATGTACTTCACTTTAGCAACAAGTGGAAAGGCCGCACCAGCCTCAAACATATGCCCTATGCAGACCGTCTCAAAAAACTCCAGCTTTACTCCATAGCATATCGCCTACTCAGAGGCGATGTCTGCCTAACATACAAAGCTATGTCAAACTCAGAGCTGTTGGACATGCTCCACTTAAAGAAATCCCAATCCCTCTGAGCTACACACTCTAGAGACCTAAACCTTGTCACCACAATAAACAGAACGTGCTGGAGGGATAGATTCCTGTCCCAGAGACTTACCATACTCTGGAACAAACTACCTATCTATATCAAACAAAGCTTCTCATTAGCACTCTTCAAGAAAAATCTTGATGATTGGATGGGAAATAGGAAATTCACCCCAGGGATCACTTCTGTGGCTCTGCTCAACAGGGGCACGGGAAAATAATTTTCTTGGGTGGTGAAAGCCAGGGTACCTTTTTGGCTAGGCTTATATAGGCCCTAGGCATAATAGCCTAGTATCTACCTATGAAACTATGAACCTATATTATAGTCAATGTTGTGAAATATACTTACGTGTAAGTGTGCTGCTTAGTAGGTTTTGCCTTGATTAAGACATCTGTGTATGTCAGTACAATGGCTCTAACTACTTAATGAATTTGCTGCAGTATCACAATGTTGTTAGGAGCAAATGATGACAACTGGGGAACTAATATTGTGTCAACCTGCTGTCAGTCGCAACTGACAGCAGTCACTTATCAGCACTTATTTTTGCAGCTTTCTGCACTGCAAGTTTCGGCTTATCTTCCTCCGGGCCTTGGATTTTTAAACTGCATGTTCCATCAGTGCAGTCCAGTTATGTTCATGATGACCGTGGGTATGATGTTCTACTCTCTCTCTCTCTCTCTCTTATTTACTTATTAGTGCACCTGGTTTTATGTTGTACATTTTATACATGTGTTTAATGCACTGGCCTCAATCTTTTTATTTTTTAGAGATTTGTAATTCATGGTTTGTATATTTTTTCAGTTACTTTTGATGTTATTATATTGCATCTGATGTCATTTTCATTCTTCCTCAACATATCGGTTATATATCTAATCCTTGGATCTGACTCAGTCTCATACTACAGACTTTGGACACAACTCTCGAGCTCCTCTTTCTTCCTGTAATGTCCATCCCCAATACTTCAGATCTCATTTGCCATCATCACACACAGATGTAGGAATCATACCTCTCAACCTCCTACAGCAAGAAATCTGGACAAGGCCATCAATAACGGGGGGACAAAGGCCCAAACATAGGGACAATTTTTAAATATTGCTCTTACAAACTTAGAAAATTGATAGAATAACAGGTTTTGAATTAGCATGAATTTTCTGAATGGTGTGAAGTCTGAAACTCAAATATTTGCCATTATTTTCTGACTAACCCTCAATAATTTGTCAATAATTTGCTAGAAAAACAAAATTTTATGTGAAACAAACCAAAACATGGGGCAAAAATTGGGACATTCTGTATTATGGCTAGGCTTGTATAGGCCCTAGGGCCGATAACCTAGTACCAACCTATGAACCTATAAAATCTGGACAGTTGAGAGGTATGTGTAGGATCCTCTCTTGTAGCATTTATTTAATTATATTGATAACCATAAGTACATTTATCTCCTTCCTTTTAATCTATTTTTATTTTCTTTCGATAATCTCTTATACTTTATATATTTTCAAACCTTCCTCTTAGTTTTTCTCGTTTTTTTTCTGTGTTAGGTCTTTTGCTGTTCTCATAGTAGTCTTGTGTAAGTACCACTGTTGGTACTCTCTCTTTTTTTCTGTCTGTCTCTATCTCTCTCTCTAGCTCTCGGTGGTGTTTTCCTATCTAAAAAAAAAACAATTATTTATTTCCCTTTATAGCTTCATCCCTGTGGGTTTATTCTGTCATGGCTGATAAGCTGACAGGTTTTAAGAAATGCACTTCCTGTGGGCATAAAATCCCTAACTCAGATGGGTACTGCTTACGAGTGGCCCACTTAATCACAAACTGTACTATTTGTACAGTGTTTAATTCTAGAGCTGTAGCTGACAAGTATAACAAGCTTGTCCTTAAAAGATTGCTGACACCTTCATTTTCATCTTCCTCTGTCCATCCCCCTAACAGAGAATCTAGGTTGCTGGACAGATTTGGAAAATGTGTATTTGATTCAGCAACCTTTGCTTTTAGGTCCCTGAATTACCTGGCATGCTTTACAAGACTACAGAGAGACTTGACAGAGGAGGTATCAAAATCCCTCTCAGAGTCCATATCTGCAGAGGATTTCAAAATATCATCTTCTCAGCTAGCCACTCTTTTATCTATTTCCAGTGCTCCATGAGGTCAGTCTCTCATGCAGCAGAAGGTACCTCATGAGTCCAGTTCAGGCATTGCTGTGAAGACATTAGGCATAGTTTGTCCACTTGTGTTGTTATAAGTGTTACAATATGTATTTATGTATGTATTTACATATGTTTTTCTATCAGTTCCACATATTTCAAACAGCTTCCAATCACTAACCTGTTTGTGTTGTATTGTGCCTTTACTAATGTTTTTTATTCATGATTGATCAAGTTAATTGATCTTATTTTTTGATTAGTTCACAACCTTTTAAATTGTTGAATGACTTCTGTAATATTCTACTCTGAAGAAGTCTTATTTGACAAAAGCACTCAGTTTTTGTATGTTTTCAAAAAAGTATAATGGGTTTTGTGTACTGGTGATGTTTTTTGTTTTTGATCTGTCGTAATTTTATGTTGAGTAGGTGTTGCTATTGCTGTAAGGAGACATGACTGGATGTGACTATGTGGCTTTGCGGGACATCCTTGTTTTGCACTTCTGTGAAATAGAAGCTTTCCCCGCAGTGAGTGAGGAGGAAAGACTCTGGCTGCTGTACGGGTTTGATTTTCGATCCATCAATTATCCTTTTCAAGGAATCAGAGAGGGGGCAGGAAAACCTGGTTCTGCAAATCCCACGGATGTTTCCATGACTCACATGGAGACAACTCCTTCAGAGGCACAGGAGGGAATTCAAATTGAAGATGCTGTCCTTGTGTCAGAGTAGGCCTGCAAAATCCAGGTTCCAGAGATTCCTTTCTGGATAGACCATTTCAGCACTCCTGAAGTGCTCTCTGACTGCCCGCTTTTGGGGGGAGTAGGGAGATGCTTGTCCTTGCACTCAGAAGCCTGAGCTGCTATAACAAAAGATTCTTGGGTAATAAAAATAATATCCAGGAGTTACTTCATAACCTTTTTCCAGAACCTCACTTCCAAAGGCAATAAGCTCCCTGACTTTCCACCAAGTCAGAGGGAAGCCGCAGCACAGAAAATTCAAAACCTGCTGGACAAGAGTCATTCAGGAGGTCTCACCAGACCAAACAAGACTGAGAACTTACTCGAGTCTTTTTAGTGCCAAAGAAGACAGGGGACATGAGACCAATTTTGGATCTAAGCGATCTAAACCAATTTGTGAAGAAATCAAACTCAAATGGTCACAGTTCAGGCCATTCTACCTCTTCTGCACAAGGATGATTGGAGAAATTATTGATCTTCAGGATGCATACTTCTTGTTCTTTCGGCTTTTCCCAGTTAGGGGTCGCCACAGTGAATCACCTATCCGCTCATGATTGGCAGTGGAGTTTTACAGTGTCGAGTTGCCAGCCCAGCGCCCAACCTTCCACAGAAGGCACATTCACACACACACACAGACACATGCACACACGCACACACACACACACACACACACACACACACACACACACACACACACACACACACACACACACACACACACACACACACACACACACCTAGGGCCACTTTAGAGAATCCAGTCCACCTAAAGCATGTCTTTAGCATGTGGGAGGAAATCAGAGAACCCGGAGGAAACCCACATGACCACAGGGAGGATATGCAGACTCTGCACAGAAGGCACCCCAGCCGAGGATCAAACCAGAGAACCTCTTGCTGCGAGGTGGCAATGCTAACCGCTGCACCACTGTGGCCACCCAGGATGCATACTATCACATCAAAATAGACAGATGGTCCCAGAGACATTTATGATTTTCGTTGGAAGCTAGTCACTACCAGTTCAGAGCCCTGCCCTTTGCACTCACCAGAGCCCCCAGAGTGTTTACCAAGTGTATGACAGTGGTAGCAGCTCACCTGAGACTATAAGGACTCCAAGTGTTTCCATATGTAGATGACTGGCTTCTCATCTCCCAACCATGCATCTCCTAGAACAATCCAGGGACTACTTGCCCCAGATTTCTCAAATCACTAGGCATAACAGTCAATATTGTCAAATAGAAACTGACACAAGTACAGAGTCTGCAGTTTATTGGAACCCATCTAAACACAAGAAATCAAATTGCTTCCTTAACAATTCATCATCTACGCACTTTCAGATTCCAGGTTCATCAAATTCTTTCTCATCCTGCTTCTCCTGCCAAATTTATTCTTCAAGCTTAGGATCCATGGCAACTTCTGTAGTACTAGTTCCATTAGCATGTTACTTTATGAGTGTTCTTCAATGGACTGTAGTTGTTCAGTGGTCTATTCTTCAACAGCCCCTGTCCTTTCCAGTCAAACTGACTCAGATATGCAAAAATCACATTTGCTGGTGGATACACTCAGATGACATTTACTTAGGTCGATCTATTGTTCCACCTCCCCCATTAGCCACAGTGACCATTGACACCTCCCAACTGGGGTATTACTTGGGAAGGACAGCCCAAGGCACTTGGTCCCCCGAAAAGACCAATTTACATATCATTGTCCTGGAGATGATGGCAGTCCTTTTAGCACTGTATGCATTTCAAGATGCTCTCCTTCTGCGGACCTTTGCAGTTAAGACCAACAACATGTCTATAATCTGGTACATCAACAAACAAGGGTGAACTCAATCTTACCTTCCCTGTTGAGAAGCTATGAGAGTGTGGCAATGGGATATCTCTTCCAACCACTTTCTAGTAGAAACATGCATTCTGTTGAAGTCAAGCGTACTGGTGGACAAACTCATCAGGTCCATTGTTATACCTCTTGAGTTGTCTCTCAATCAATCAGTGACATAGACAATCTTCTGCCATTTGGGCCAACTATGCTCTGATCGTTTTGCATCTCCCTACAACAACAAGTGCAGCAGGTTTTTGCCCTGATCCTCTCTCAGGAAGAGTTACTGAGAGATGCTCTAGTCCATATTTGTCCCTTCAGTCTCCTTTATGCCTATCCGCTAGTGCCTCTGATTCCAAAATTCTTATAGAAAGCCAGTCTGTTGAAAAGCTTGGTCATCCTCATTGCCCCTTTTTTTGGCCTCACCAGGTGTGGTTCCTCTTCATCTGGTCTAATCTTCCCTATCCTCCACGGATATTGGACTCAAATTCAGACCTACTTACGCATCCCTCAGGGATAAAACATTCCAGTATTCCACCCCTCAAGCTAACTGCATGGTTTTTGCAATTCCATTAATAGCCAGACAGCTCAGGCTTCCTTTCCCTGTATACACCATACTTTTATCCTCACAAAAAAGCTCCACCAGAAGGATTTACAAAAGTAAATGGAAAAAATTTTCATTTTGGGTTCTGAAAAGTAATATTGATCTATTCACTGCCCCTGTCTCTGCTGCACTACACTAGTTTCCCTCTTTCAAGAAGGTGCTAGTTTTTCCACAAAGTATAACTAGCAACCATATCTAATTTTCATTCAGGGGACAACAAGTCTTGTTTGGCTGCTTCCAAGTTCTGTAAGGCCTTTTTAAAAGGCACCTTCCAGCTCAGACCTCCAGTGAAAGATCCATCACTTCCCTGGGATTTAACAGTAGTTCTTCAAGGCTTGACTCAAAAACCATTTGAACCTGCAGCAAAAACCTGACAAAGTATTTTTCTTAGGAAACAGCCTTTTCAGTGGCTATAACTTCAGTTAAAAGGATTTCCAAATTCCAGGCTCTTTAACTAAAGGCTATGTATATAGTTTTTCATAAAGACGGGGTTACTTTATGAACCGCTCCCTGTTTTTTTACCAAAAGTGGCTTCTGAATCTAATATTAACCAAACCATTCATTTACCATATTTTTTCCAGAATTTTCAAGCAAAGGAGAATACATGCTACAACTTTTGGATGTGCATAGGCAATTATATTTCTGCTTACATACAGTGGATATAAAAAGTTTACACACCCATGTTAAAATGCCAGGTTTTTGTGATATAAAAAATGAAATCATAATAAATAATTTCAAAACTTTTCCCACCTTTAATGTGACCTATAACATGTACAATTCAATTGAAAAACAAGCAAATCTGTTAGGGGAAAAAATATAAAAAATAAAAAAATGTGCAATACGCTAGTTGCATAAGTGTGAACACACTTAAACTAATACTTTGTTGTGTGTGCACACCCTTAAACTAATACTTTGTTGAAGCACCTTTTGATTTGATTACAGCATTCACTTTTCTTGGGTACACACTTGCCATCAATTAAAGAGACTCTGCTTAACCCCAAATAAAGTTAATCTGTCCTAGTAGGATTTTCCTGACATTTACTTAGTTGCCTGCTACAGCAAAATCCATGGTTCGCGGAGAGCTTACAAAGCATTAAAGGGATCTCATTGTTGAAAGGTATCAGTCAGGAGAAACGTACAAAAAAATTTCCACAGCATTGGATATACCATGGAACACAGTGAAGACAGTCATCAAAAAGTGGAGAAAATATGGGACAACAGTGATGCTGCAAAGAACTGGATGTCCCTCCAAAATTGCTGAAAAGACAAGACAAAAACTGGTCAGGTAGGCTGCCAAGAGACCTACAGCAACACTGAAGGAGCTGCAGAAATTTCTGATAAGTACTGGCTGTGTACTACATGTGACAACAATCTCCTGTATTCTCCATATGTCTCGAATATGGGGTAGGGTTGCAAGACGGAAGCCTTTTCTTACACAGAAAAATATCTAGACCCAGCTAAAATTTGCAAAACAATACATCAAGTCTCCCAAAAGCATGTGGGAAAATGTGTTCTGGTCTGATGAGACCAAGGTTGAACCTTTTGACCACAATTCCAAAAGGTATGTTTGGCACAAAAACAACACTTTGCATCACCAGAAGAACAACATCCCCATGGTGAAGCATGGTGGTGGCAGTGGGGTTGCTTTTATTCAGCTGTTAGTGGGGCTTTAGTCAAGGTGGAGGGAATTATGGACAGTTCCAAATACCTGTCACTTTTGGCCTAAAACCTTTATGTATCTGCTAGAAAGCTAAAGATGAAGAGGGATGTCACCTTTCAACACAACAATAACCCCAAGCATGCATCCAAATCAACAAAAGAATGGCTTCACCAGAAGAAAATTAAAGTTTTGGAATGGCCCAGCCACAGCCCAGACCTAAATCCAATAGAAAATCTGTGGGGTGACCTGAAGAGGGCTGTGCATAAGAGATGCCCTTGCAATCTGACAGATTTGGATTGCTTTTGCAAGGAAGAATAGGCAAATATTGTCAAGTCAAGATGTGCCATGCTGATAGACTCCTACTCAAGAAGGCTGAATGCTGTAATTAAATCAAAAGGTGCTTCAACAAGGTATTAGTTTAAGGGTCTGCACACACAACAAGTATTAGTTTAAGGGTGTGCACACTTATGCAACCAGCGTATTGTACATTTTTTTTTTATATTTTTCCCCTAACAGATTTGTTTGTTTTTGAATTGAATTGTAAAGGTTATAGGTCATATTAAAGGTGGGAAAAGTTTTGAAATGATTTATTGTGGTCTTATTTTTTATATATCACAAAACCTGGCAATTTAACAGGGGTGTGTAAGCTTATTGTATCCACTCTAGAACAAAATAACTCAGTCTTTTGTCTCTTTTTCACATAGTAGGCTGGGATCTCCAATTTCTAAAGTCACATTGGCCAAATGGATAACTAATTGCATTTCCTGAATTTATTCTGAGCAAGGCCTTTCTCTATCAAAACCACCTAAGGCCCATTCAAATAGAGCAAAGGCCACTTTATCTGCTTTTTGGTCAAGAACTTCCATTGATGATATTTACATAGCAGTAGCCACATGGTCCAATGCTGATACCTTTGTTACTCATTACAAATTGGATTTAATTTCCAGAATTAAAGCTGCCTTTGGTTTAGATGTTCTCTGGAATATCCCTCCATGAGGGCTACCCAAGATTTGTATCTGGCTGACTGTGACAAACATTGACGAAGAAAGAAAAGGACAACATCAGCTATTAAAATTATTATATTACATAACAAGGCATATGTGTTGTCCATTTTCATTCTTCCTCAACATCCCCCCTCCTTCCCCCTTCCTGTCATCTTCTGGAGTGATTTGATGGATTTTTTTGTGTTGGATTTTCTGTGTTGGAACCTACAGTTCTGGGTTTGAGCCCTGCTCTAGTTTCTATTCTCCTGCTCTATTACTTACTGAAGGCTCTATGGTAAAAAACTCAATCTGAGGTATTGGGGATGGACAAGGGCATTAAAGTTAGAGTGAGGAGCTCGAGAGTTGGATCCAAAGTCTGTAGTATGCTTCCAAGTTGGAGCCGAGTATCACATCCGTAACCCATTCTTTGAGGAAGAATGAAAATGGACAACACATATGCCTAATTATGGTGAGTACATAACTTTTATTTTTGCAATATGATTGGTATTTATGGTTTTTGATCTTTGGCCATTGCAAAACTCTGTCTCCCTGGATAGTTTTTTTTGTTGTCAGCGTGCTGACTTGCTGTCTTCTTCAGTGATTAGATGAGTGTGACTTGTGTTTCTGTGTTCCCTTTTTTCACCATAGTCGATTCTGCAACATTATTCTAAGTAACTGCACATTTTTTTTCCATTTATGAAGCATTTGAAATTTATGCTGCCTTATGTGATGAAATTTTACAGTTTGACATTGGAATAGGGTTTGTTACAGCCATTGTGGTTTAGAGATATTCTTCTATTTTTGCTTTCATAATAATTTTGTTAAGTTATGCAGTTCTCCACTGCTTGTAAAACAGTTGCACCAAGATACCGTTCAACATATTTATGTTATTTAGGATAATTAATGCAATTTACAGGTTTGTACACTACACATCACTTAGTTTCATAGGTTCAATTACAAGTTTACTCCATAACGGCTTCAAAGAAACCTGATGACTGTTGTACATTATTCCATGTATTCATCAAGGTTCCTTTGAAAGAATGAATGGAGTGGCATTATACATATTACAGCTCCCACATCCATATGTTTGTTGACTGCAAGAAAAATATTGGTTTTGAAAGAAAGACAGAAAAAAAATGAAAATTATCCTTTTAATGATTACAAAAAATGAAAAAAATTGCTTATTTGTTTCCTGGTCTGAACTTGCTCTGGTAGAGACCTTTGTGTCTCGCATTCACTCAGTGCAAGCCTATACAAATACAACTATGCACCATGTGAAAATAGATTAACTTTATGCTCTGATATAGAAAAAAAGACCAAATTATATGCCCTCAATCTAAACACAAAAGACAAAAAAACCTATCTGTTTCACTTTAGCATACGATACCTTTTCTTTTGCTATCATAATGTATGCAAGTGGCAAAAATAAATGGTCCTAGATTTAGTAAAATCCATGGAGGCATAGTGTACAGCCTACAGAGAAGGTACCATTGCCATGTATGTGGTTCCCTCTTGGTAGTACACCATGCATATTAATGATGGTGTATTGCTGAGGGAGAGCTGTGGAACAAGGTTATTGATTTAGTGTAGGGAGTGTGTCACTAACTGTGTCTGCAGATTAATAACACACACTCTGCACTGTCAAAGTGCATTATATCAATGTAGTTAAATTTATTTACTTATTTTTTTTTGAAGTTTGCATGGTGTGACATGCAGCAATTGACACGTGCCAGACATCTGAAAATAGAAACTGGATACATTTAATTATTAATCCATATGTTAAGTTTAAGCATAGCTGAGCAGGTTTGCATGGCGC
Source organism: Protopterus annectens (assembly GCF_019279795.1). Classification (NCBI taxonomy): domain Eukaryota; kingdom Metazoa; phylum Chordata; order Ceratodontiformes; family Protopteridae; genus Protopterus; species Protopterus annectens. The sequence continues at coordinate 696,707,822 of NC_056739.1, forward strand.
TGTGCTCAGCAGTGCTTAAACATAACTGAGTGGTACATCTAAAAGTATAGCACCAGTCTATACATCCATGTAGCCAACTGCTTAAAGTAGCATCCTTATGTGGAGTAGGTTCAGGGTATGAATACACACAAGTGTTGTTAAGCATTTATTTTGAAAAATAGAAATTATGCCAATTATTTTTAAATCATGATTTGCTGCACTCAGCTAAGCTCCATTAAACCCTGCTAAGCCTTGCCAAGCACTACATTTTAGAAGTGCTTGGCACTGCTTGGCACCACACAGATCTACCTAGCTGGTCTGTGCACTGCTAAGCATTGCCCGTTTAAGCACTGCTGAGCTGCTCTGATTTGGGTGGTGCTAAGTGATGAGCCACATTTTTAAACATTGCCCAATGGCATTAAAGGGTGGGAAAACAGGCTATATTAAGCTCAATAAGCAATAATACTGCATAATCTGTGGGAGTTCAACCTGTGAGGATACTATGGCAGGTATCAGAGAGGGTTCACACTTTCAGGTGCAGCAGTGGGATATTGAGGAGTCCAGGGTCATGGTCAGACTCCTAGTGAAAAACCATGAAGACTGGCTTATGCAGGGTGGTTACCGGGACTTGGAGTGCAAAAGAGAGGCCTGAGACCAGCTGGCAAGGGACCTCACCAGTGCAACTGGTATCCCCTGCACAGGTGAGCAGTGTCATCATCACCATGATGACCTGAAACATAGGAAGGGGGTTCTCTTGGACACCTGGGTCCAAGAATTCTGGGTGGGCAATGTTTCACTAGTGTATAAGTATGCTTACCAGTGTTTCGCCAATATTTAATTTTGAATGTCTGCTAAACTGGTATGCATAATAGTGTGCTTCTCTCCTAACAGCTGCAGAAGTGGGAGCTCTCAGTGTTGAGGTACATGCAGGGAGCCTGGCCAGGTTGCACCATGAGTGTGGTGAGTACAGATGTATCTTCCAATATTAAGCCAGAAAGAGTAAATCATTAACTGCCATTATGTATATACAGTTTTGATTGTATTGCGATGAATGTGGGGATAGACCTGGACTGAAATACATGACTACTGTCAAATGTACTGTAATAAGCAGAAAAGAGTACAGCATTAACCTTGATAAAGTAAATGAAATAAAGTTTCTATCGCAATAACTGTGGAATTACAATTGTATTGCAGTACCTGCATTACATTAACTGTTGTTCAATAAAAACTCAAACTTTTACCAGTAAATGCATGAAGGTATCTGTAATAAACTGTTGTGCAACACTTATGGAATGAGAGCTGGTATTTCAACCCAGTAATGATATATTATGTACGCCTGCATTTTATTTAGTAATGTATAAGTTACCTAGTATCTCTGCCATGATTGCATTTCATGCAGGTGTGTCCAACTGTCTCTGCAGTGTATTATATAACACAGCAGCAGTAATACCAGGTTATATTTTATTTCCGGGTGAGCTTTAATGGTTATCAGCAGTGCCTCAGTAGCTCAGTTTGTTAAATGCTGTGTACAAAGTAAATTTTGCTACACACAGACCAGGATTCAAATCCAGTTCCATGTACTAATAACTACAACTGAATCAGATATGTTATGATGACAGATATTCTCTCCACAGGGCCTACTGGTAAATGGGTGAGGTACCCATATTGTGTGTAAACAAGTGTTTGTTCACATGTCACAGACTGTTAAAATTATTATTGTGAATGTGCTATTTATGCAAACACTAAAGGAAACAAGTGACATCATAATAAAATAAAATAAATAAAATACTTAATTACAGATATCATTCTCTCTACAGGGACACAGGTAAATGGGTGAGACAACTCATAGTATGTGTAAATAATTGTTTGTTCAGATGTCACAGACTGTTAAAATCATTATCGCAAATTTGCTATTTATGCAAACAAGAAAGGAAACAGGTTCAATAATAGCAAAACATAATAAAATAAAAGAAATAACATGTGTAATCAAGCATGGATGTATTCCTGGAGTGCCTTGTAAAGGTTGATCAATTAATTACTACATATGTTGCACATGTCTCCTGCAGTCACTGCTATTAGGTATGATCCCCATGCCTGTCAAACAAGGCATGATAATTGTGCACTCTCTGTCCTGTACACATGCATGCATTTCAAGTGTCATGCTGTCAAAGAATGTAATTACTGTTGCATAATCCCTCTGTCACAAATGTATCATCGACATGCTTTATGTCAATATCAAAGTAACACTACATTAGCCCACAGTATTCCTTGGTAGTTATATAGGTCCACATGATGTGCAAGTGTTCTTTGTAGTTGTGTACCTGCAGGTGTTACTGCAGCTATAGGGCACATTTACACATAAAGAAAGGGCAGACTTGTAGAGTGGATACATTACTGTTGTCAACTATATAGCTCATGATGGTATTAATGGACTATATTTTTCTCAATTCCCACCCCTTATCTTCACATATTTATTATTGTTATATATTGATTATGGTTTAGCCAGAGTAGACTAGGTTGTATGTTCACTTCTGGATCAATTAACTGGAGTGCATTGAATGGGTAATCACAGCTGTGTATTTGCAGGAACATTAACACATTTGCACTTAATTTTCTGAAGGACTATGCAGGCTGCTATACAGGAGGCAATCACTCACAGATGCCTGTTCACACACAATATGGAGATAGTACACACCTGAGGCAATGATACTATAACTGGCATAGTATGGTCCGGAAGGGTGCACTGTGTTTTAGGGGTAAGTCTATCAGATACACTGAGATAATGCTTATCTAACAGGTGCATCGTACTGACAGCATTAACCGGATGTAGTTGTAGTGCATGTTATAAAAGGCCTGTCTTGTATGTGTATGTTGTTGTGTGTTTGTGTGTTGTGCATGAGATCAGGCATAAGATGTGGTATGTATAATGCAGTTGTGGTTCCTCACCTGTATGTGTCTGTGTAGATTACCATACATAACAGTGCAGGTAGCAATGTATTTATCTCATCTTTCTTCTCACAGGTGAACATGGGGGTTGGAGTTTGCCCCACTCATAACCTGATGTAAGCATCTCATCAGGCTCTGATAAAGATGGTGGCCATAATGAGGCACAGGTGGGTTTGTTGGGGGCTGAATCTGTCCGATGAGTTGACATCCCACTTCCTCTGCCATTGTCCCTGCACACAGTCAGTATGCCAACACATACCCAGTCCCCTGAGGTCACAGATATCAGCCAGTCAGAGTGTGGTGACATCAAACAGGACAGTGTGGCAACTATGGCATCAGTGAGTGCAGACACTGGCCATAGCCAGATAACTGGAAAGGACCCACATGGACAGATTGACAGGGGTGCTCAGAGAAGGATCGCTGCCCATCCACCAACTTTCACAGATGTCACATCACGGGTCACTCACTGCATGTTTTGGTCCATCATGGAGGGAAAGGCAAGTTCTGAATGCAACACCAGATGGTTGCTCAGGATTATGGATGCAGCACAGTCTGATATCCATGACTGCCTCCACCACATTGGTGACACCATGGATCATTTCACTGATGTAGTGGACAGTTGGTGGGCTGAGACATTGTCAGTGTTTCACTGCATGTTGTCTTTGCTGGAACATCTGGTTGGAGTAAGGCATTGGGCATGTGGACATAGGTTAGCAACACCATCTGCTGAAAGTCCACATTGCCATGAACATTCACACTCCTGTCATGTCAGTACTTCCAGCACCACAGAAGGGAGTGTGCTATCCACACCACGATGTGGCAGACCATGGGAATGTGGCCTTGAGTCATCCCATAGGAGACACAGGCCCAGCAGGCAGCAGTCAATATCAGCTACTAGCACCGCATCTGACCCTGGAGATGGTGGTGCCAGTTCCACTATTGACAGAGCCAGTTCCCTGTTCATGGCTGAAGATGGTGAACTCTCCACTCTGCCATGTATGGTCCACAGCTGTCTAACATATACACATGTAGGGCTAGCACTGGGCTTGATTGTATACACATACACACTCAAATATCACTGTCACATGCAGGTTACCACCAGACACACACGACACCTATCCATGGTCCACCTAACCAGCACCCCCTTCCTGAGTCACACACATGCTGTCAACTGTTTGGCACAGCCTAGGCCTCTGGCACCCCCTACACCACTCCCTGTGCATGTGATGATACTTGTGCCACATCCCTGCAATCCATTACATCAATGCAGGGACATGCAAATATGTGTCTGATGCACAGGGTGCCAATATTACTTTACGTGTAGCTTTTGTAGTGTGGTAGTGTTATGCCATGTGAGGTGATGTGGGGATGACAGGTGATGTATGCTGGCATGTGTCATGAGTACACATCAACGTTTGTATATCTTTGTTGCATGATGTTAGACTGCCGATATTGTTGCAGACTGACAGGTGCCTCACATAACTGTGTATGCTTCTGTTCCAGGGGTCTGAGTGGCTGAGCTATGGAGACGTGGCTGCAATACAGTGGCACAGGATGGCATGGCTGCACAGCAGACATATGACATCAGCAAGGTACAGCTGTATACATGTGTAGTTACCTGGGCACATATGTGGACAACAGTGTGTCAGGGCAATGAAGACAGTCAGGGTAATCATGCATGCATACTCAGTGATAAAACCTGCTACCCTTGATATGTGTCACCTGGGTGTTCTGTACATACAAATGAAGGTGGTGAAGGACAGTATTTCTGCCTAGGTAAATGGGGGGTATTTAGGGCCAGCAACTAGTCACAGGACAGCAAAATGCATGACCATTGCACACTTATATGTGTACTGCTGCATGGGAATACATTTGTGCACACACACAGAGTTATCTGCTGTGAGATTAGAACTCCTACCTATCAAGTAGTATAGACTAAAGCACGAAGTATTTATCACATAAACCACAGACCTCATTTTGTGTGAGATTGTCAGCCCGCGCTGTTAAGGAGGATAACATCAGCAGGCCTTGTAAAGGAGATGAATGGTGGGTTTGACAAGTAGGCAAAGGGCCAGATATAGGCAATACAGGGGATATATATGTGTTTACACACACAAACACACACACACACACACACACACACACACACACACACACCCTGTTGTGAGATTAGAACCCCTACCTATCTAGTAGTTTACACTATAGCACTATGTACTTATTGCATGTGGCGTGGAACTTATCTCTTATGAAATTGTCAGCCAGTGCTGTTAAGGTGGATGTCATCAGCAGATGTTAATAGGGAGGCCAATGTTCAGGTGGACGCTAGTCACATGATCAGAAAATGATTAACTATTCCACAGACATAGAACAGATGGGCATGTCTCTACTGCTGTAAGGGAAATATCTACTCACACACACACACACACACACACACACACACACACACACACACACACACACACACACACACACACACGGTGGCTGAAGTGAGATTAGAATCCCTACCTAATGTTACACACCATAACTCCAAAACTTATTGCATGCACCACTGGTTAAATCTGTTGTACATGTGGTTGCAACCACAGTACTTGTGGACTACGTAAAGTGGCCTTGTGTTACACAGCATGTGTGGCCTGCAGGGTGAACCTGCTTCATAATGTTAGTATATCAAGTGTCCTAGCAGTGGGGTACCTGTTAATACCCTTGCTATGTATGTACAGGTACCAGTTTTACCATGTCTGGCCAGTTGCAGTTTACTAGGTGGACAATTGGCTGGTGACAATATGGCCTGTACAGGTCCTGCATTGAAACCATTGCACATTACACCACATGCTCACCATTATCTGTCTACAGGGAGACATTCCACAGGCACAGGGTTCTGTGGTTGGGAAGATTCTGTCATTATGAGACCTAGGTCTGTTACCTTCAGACAAATGTGTAATAAAGGTGCAGATAACCCATGCATTCTGTGTGTAAGTGTGGACATTCATACATCCCCACACATATACACATGTATATATATACACACACACACAAACACACACACACACACACACACACACACACACACATATATATATATATATATATATATATATATATATATATATATATAGATATGAAACAGGGATGTCAACTTAAATGTAGCTGTGTGTGTGCATTATGTAACTGTTATATAGATATATGTGAAGGGTTTAACTCACTCTATGCATTTATGTAGCTATCTATCTAAATATATATATATATATATATATATATATATATATATATATATATATATATATATATATATATATATATATATATATATATATATATATATATATATATATATATACGCAAAAAGTGTATAGTCATCCCTTTGGCAAAACAAAGTGCCTACAAATTACCACATAGGTGGTAATCCATTAAGTACAGAAGAAGTAATTAGGGACCTGGGGACCCAAGTTGATAGCAATCTCTCATTTGACAACCACGTGGCCAAAGTGGTTAGAAAGACATTTTATATAGCCCACCTAATCATGAAGGGATTCACATTTAGATCATGGGAGGTCATCGTGCCTCTTTACTCATCCCTCATCAGGCCCATAATTGAGTACAATGCCCCTTTTGGGATGTACCTTACCAGACACCTGCAGCAACTGGAAAGACCCCAAAACTACCTCACCAAGAGGATCAAAGGGCTCAAACAGATTCCATATGCTGCCCAGTTAAAGAAACTCCAGCTCTACTCAGTGGCATACCGCCTGCTCAGAGGCGATCTGTGCCTGACATATAAAGCCATGTCCAACCCGGAATTAGTGGACATGCTGCACCTCAGAAAATCCAAATCCCATCGAGCAACATGCTCAAGAGACTTGAACCTCAGCACTGAAATAAATAGGACATGCTGGAGGGACAGATTCATAACCCAGAGGCTCCCTTCACTCTGGAATAAAATCCCAGTCCAGGTTAGGCAGAGTCCCTCATTGACTCTCTTCAAGAGGAATCTTGATGAGTGGATGGCAGATCGTAGGTTTACCCTGGGTATCACTTCTGTGTCACTGTTAGACAGAGGCACAGTATACTAACCTCAAAAAAGGGCATAGCAAAATTAATTTAAAATGGGTGGCGAAAGCCAAACACACTCTGGCTAGGCTTATAAATGCCCTAGGGCAGATAGCCTAGTATGAACCTATGAGCCTATGAACCTATATATATGGGTCCATGCTAGTTAAACAAAAACCCAAATCCCCGACGACCAGATCGTCGACACCGCACATCCACGACAATGGTGAGTAGTGTGGAATAGTATGTATTCCCATTCCCACAATATGGTGCAATCTCAAAGTTGGTATATTTAAGTAGGGGGGTCGGGGGTGCAGTCACCCGCATGGGGGTGCAGGGGGGTGCTTGTCCCCCTGCTATACAGGTATTTCTTGATGTTTTAGGTGTATTACAGACACAGGAATAGGTTCCATGCCATAATATGTACACTTACCTCTGTAATGGATGTGTGGTGTTGGTGATCTCATCTCGGCAATCCGGTCATTGGGGATTTGGGCTTTCGTTTAACTAACATGGACCCATATAGATATATATATATATATATATATATATATATATATATATATATATATATATATATATATTATTGTTCTTGCTCTCTCTCTCTCTCTCTCTATATATATATATATATATATATATATATATATCTGATAGCTAGGGTAATCATGTGAGGGGGATAGGGAGAGACAGATATGTATACATAGCTGTCTGTATGCAGAGGTTCCCCTCTGTTAGCTCTGGGTTTGAGTTGAGGGTGGCAGAGCTCAGTGAGTTCTTACAGTATGTCCCTGTCCACCATGTAGACCTCTACAATCTCCAGCTCATGTAGCTCCTGGAAGGTTACCCTGGGCCTGAACAAGCTTCTCCTTCTCAGTCTAGGTCTATTGTCAGCAGCAGCAGCACTGACCTCAGCATCTTGCACATACAGATATAGCAGAGTTGCAGCAGCCCCTAGCATTCCTTCAGTTAAAAATCTCAGGTCTGTACTCCACTGGTGTAGAGTATGGAGAGAAATCAAATTGTAGGGTGTATGCAACCTTTATAGTGCTCTGCTATAGGTGCAGCATATGTGATTGGCTGCCTATGATGCATTCCACCTGCCAGGTACACCATTAAGGACTATTAATGGCCCTACTTGAAGTGAAACAGGGGTCATCGATAATTAATATATCATTGGCTATCTCACCCAATTTTTTTTGACAGCCTTCCTTGCTAAGTACTGTGGCACACCACACAAACATGCACAGTAAAGGTAAACAATGCTCAGCATTCACTGTACACACCTCAATGAGAGGTCAAGATCAGCACGGTGGCATGCCATGCAAACATGCAAAAACACATGGAAACACATGACTCTAAGGTAAACAGAGCTGAACAGACACTGTACACACACCCCCTGCTCAGCACAGCACCGTGACACGCAAACAGGCACTGATGAGCTCCAGTGTGCTTAAACAGATAGTGACACACCCCCTTTGGATGTCAGCTAGCTCTCCTGTGCAAACCAACATGGTTCTGGGGCTACACAGATTTTATCTGCAGGTACGGAAGCACATTTTTGCTATTCAGTAACTCCAGCTTATTTGCATACAGATCCATGACACAACCTGAATACAAGGGCCTGCCTCCTTAGCAACCATAGAAATCTACCAATATACATACTCCATGCAAGGCCCTATAATGCATTATTGTCACATATTTGTTATTTTACATTTTTACACTTTAATTTTTTTTTTTTTTTTTTTGCATAACAGCAAGTTTGTGTGTTGCTGCATACCACGCAAACATAATTTGGGTATTTAAAAATATTTATTTTAAATTATTTCTCATTACATTTTGGACACACATGGCATAGTTTTGCACATATGTGTCTTCTATGCTATTTCTGACCTTCTAACTGGGCTTTTACAGCCCTTGTTTACTTTTTAATTTCTTGTACAAGGAAATTTTCCATGTACATTTCGAACACCAACAGGGGGTCTGCAGGACTACCTATTTGCTTGCTGGATCACTCCAGCACCCTCATATGCATGAAATTCACCTGCTTATGAGATGATTTGCATGCCATGGACACTTCCGTGTTTGCACACTCATGCACTCCCCTCAGCTTCATTAGCTGGTTCACACGGATGCTTACTTCAGTGTAAGCTGCGTGCCACTATGCCTACATGGAAAATTAGTCCTTGTAGGCTTTTTTGAATTCCCCCTTGAGTAATATAATTCTTATGAAACAGAAAAACAAATCAACATGACACAAAAGAGATAAAACCAGAAATAAAATGTAAGTTGTTTTCTTACAAGGACTGAATTGTTCATTGCATTTGTTGAATTTATCTTAGTTTATCAGAGGTATGTTAATAATAGAATTACAGAATGTGAAATGCAACTGGGCTATGTGGCCATTTACACCTTGCCAGTACCCACCCTTAGACCTGCCCTCCTTTTAGAAGAAGCAATAGGCCAGTCAAACCAGTGGAGATTTTATGAAAAACCATTAAATTATCTAATTATTTCTTAAAGGAACATATTATATCACATTTCTTGATCTAATGAGGATCTTTGTTTCAGAGAGGGGGTAGTCTTTGTCAGTCTAATATGTCTGTTCACTATGATTTGTTTATTTAGGATCATAGGATTATAGGAAGTTACTAGGCTATTGGCCCTAAGGCCCTTATAAGCCTAGCCAAGAGTTTAGCCCATGTTTAGAAAAGTCAGCACGTAAAGCCCCTGTCCAGCAGGGACACAGGTGGAATCCCAGGGGTGTATTTTCTGTTTCCCATCCAGTTATCCAGGTTGTGCTTAAAAAGGGATAATGAGGTACTCTTCTTGATGTGGAGAGAGAGTCTATTCCACAGGTGGGGGAGTCTCTGGGACACAAATCTGTCCTGCCAAAAGTCCTATTGATATCATAGACTAGGTTGAGGTCATGATTATGGGCTGCTCAACTGGAGCATGACTTGCGGATATGCAACAGTCCCATCAAGGCAGGGTCTGAGACTGGTTTGTATGCCAGACAGAGGTCACTTCTGAGGGGTCTTTATGAAACTGAGTAGAGCGACAGGGCTTTTAGCCTATCTGGGTAGGGTAGATGTTTGAGGCCCTGGATTCTCCAGGTGAGGGACATCTGTGGTCTCTCCAGCTGCTGCATGTGCTTTGCGAGGTACATACTGAAGGGGGCATTGTACTCAGTAATTGGCCTTATAAGGGAAGAATACAGGGATGCTATACCCTCTTTGTCCCAGGATGAGATACCCTTACTTATGAGGTGGGCCATATATAAAGCTTTCTGTATAATCGAAGCAACATGGTGGTCAAAAGTCAGGTTGCTATCAACCTGGGTGCCCAAATCCCTCACTTCTGATTGCGTACTTAGGATGTTATTACTAATGTGATAATATGTGGGACATCACTCTCCCCAAAGGGCATGATGATGCATTTTTTTTTGGCATTCAGCTTGAGGCCATGTTTCTGGCACCAGTCATTTGTTTGGGTGAGACCCTCTTGGAAGACATCCACATCACTTGGAAAATTGATGACTGCGCCCATCTTGACGTCATCTGCAAACTTGGTCAGCCATAGCCCACTGGTTTTGGCCTGCACCTCAGAGAAGTATATCCTGAATAACAGAGGCCCCAAGACCGATCCCTGGGGAATGCTGCTCATTATGGGTCTACTGCTTGAGGTAGCTTCCCCTATTTTTATTAAGTGGATTCTATTAGTGAGCCAGTTTGCTACCCATCTAGTAAAATATGGATTGATGCATAGTTGACAGAGTTTATCTACTATACCCAAGTGGGGAATAGTGTTGAAGGCTTTGGCCAGGTCAAGGTAGGTGGTGTGCACTGTCTTCTCCTCATCCATGGCTTTGGTGACTGTCTCAAAGAAGTCAACCAGATTTAAAAAACATGACCTCCCCTTGACAAAGCCAAACTGTGTGGGGTCGAGTGTTTGGAGGTTGCTAATGTCCCTTTTTATGAGGTCCATGATAATCCGTTCCATGGCCTTGCAGATCAGCCTTGTTAGGGTGAAGCAATTTCAGATCTCTGTGTCTAGTATTCTCTAGCCTGTTTGATTTTTTAACAGAATAATAGGTCTTAGACCACCAGATTCCTAATGGCCTCGAAGGAAAGACACAGATCTCCCCTAAGGAGTCTGTATGGCACTGAGTACATGGACATGGCTTCCAGACTTTTTTAGTACTTCATGACCTCTAGGTCTATGATCTTTTTTGTCAGGAACTTTTGGGTTCTCTTCAACTGCTTGATATAAATGTTAAGATACATACAATGATGAGCCTAATTAGTGCAGTATAGATGGGGCCAAGGAGTAAGGACTTCTTTGGATCTAAAGGAAACACCCTTTGTGATCATTTGTGCCAGATAGAAAGATTTCCTCAAAAGTGTTGCAACATAATGATCAAAGGAGAGGAAGTTATCTACTCAAGTCCCAAGGTCTTTCATAATATCTTCATTTTACAGTGGGATGTTTTCTATACTATAAAGTTAGTAGAGGAATTGTTTACCAAATGCATCAATATTGGATTTTTTCAACATTTAGATCATATTCAGTCTGTCCAATGTGACATTTGGGTCCACGAGCCAGCACTCTGAAGAAAGAATGTGTTCCAGTCATGTAAGAATTCCTCTTTCCATTAATCTCTGTTCCTTTAGCTACCTCAGATTTCATTTGCTGCCTTCATGGAAGTAGTGCGATTTAGGCAGCAGATAAGTTACTATACCTCATTTCTAATTTTAAAAAGCTATTTGGCTATGACTTTTGTCATTTTGCACATAATTAATCTCGGTATACTAGGATGTAGAATATTTTATCTATTCTTGCTTCTCTTTTCTCTAACCCTACAGTCAAATTTCTTGCTCTTATCCCCTGGGCATTTGTCACGTCACTATCTTCCCTTCATCAGATCTTATATAGTTAAAGTGTGTTAGTATTTTTGCCGTTCTCTTGTAGTTATAGTAGTTATAGTTATTGCTGTAGTTATATTCACAGAATAGTTAAGGATAACATAATTCTCTTAGTGATATTCTTCAATTTAGTCTATATTTACTACTGTATTATTAGTGTTTTTTGTGGTTCCCTGTCTAGTATTTAAGGATGGAAAAACAAACTAGTTTTAAGAAATGTTCAAAGTGCAGTCATGAGATCCCTTCTCAGTATCTTCATGATGTTGGTGTAGTGTATCTAGCTGTTTCAAATTTTTCTTCCTCTTATGAGATATGCTTGTCCTTTGGGCTCAGAGCATTGGAAAATGAGTGAAATAAGCTTGTAATCAAAAGTCTCCACCCACTGGATGCATCAGTACAAAAGCCAAATTGGGGAGATAAACAATCAAGGACTCTGGATATGAATCCAAAGAAACTGAAACTTCGACTCCTACCTCAGCTGCTGAACTACCCAGATTCAAGGAGCATGGGGCACATACCCCCACCTGTTCTCCTCCCCTGGATATAAAATTACTTCAAACAATTACAATTCAGGACTCTCCCAAGAAATAGTCCTGAAAAAATGTAATGTCTTCCTTTAAGACCTTCATCAGCTGATTCAAAGATGGCTGCCATTCTGTGAACAGTACTAGACTACATCTCTTCAGAATCTCAAAGGAAAACTTAACCCATAGATTATATCATAGCCTGCTTACTAACAATTACTAGAAATATAAGATCTATCCTTGATTTCGAATCGGAGAATAAGCGAATAAAGCTGGAAAAAATAGTAAATCTTGCAGGATTACAACTGATTAGCCGAAACTGAAGTGACTCACAAACAAAGGAATTGTATGCTCAGAAAGTCCTGTACAGTTATACTGAAAGAACACAATTTTACACTGCTGTAATATGTCGAAAGAAGACAAAAATATAGATATAACAACTACAAAAACTAAACTTTCTGAATTGTCATCGCCTGAGAAAGACTTAACTTTGAAAAGACAAAGGGTTGTAAAACAACAAGAACCCTTAAAGACTGGAAATAAAACTAAACCTGAACAAATGGCAAACATGGAAGACATTAAAACTGCATTATTTCCTATACAAGAAGCTATAAATAAACTGACTAACCAAGTCCAAACCTTTGGAGCATCATGCAGTCAAATACTAGAAAGAATGGACAAATTTGAAGCTAAAATCTAAGAAAATGAAGATAAAATAGCTTTGCTAACCAAGAAAACAGATCACATGAAACAGATATCCAATCTATGCAAGCTAAAATAATTGACTTGGAGGCAAGATCCAGAAGAAACAATATTATCATTCGAGGAATACCAGAAAATATACAATACAATGAACTCATTCCAGCTATTACACAAATCCTTACAAATCTGCTTGGTGGCGCTGAAGCTGCAAAACAAATAACAATAGAAAGAGCCCATAGAGCCCTGAGAGAAACATATGCTTCCAATGTACCAAGACCAGTTTATGCAAAAATTCTAAATTTTCAAGATGTGAACAAAATAATATTAACTGCTAAGAAAAATGGTGGGTTGGTGATCTGGAATAATAACAGGATTTCTCTGGCTTAAGATTTGCCCATACAAATCAAACAAGCCAGGCAAGCACTTTCTCCTTATTGTAAGTTTCTAATTGATAAACAGATCAAATTTCAGATGAAATGTCCTAATTCACTCTCATTTCATGTTGAGGGAATGAAATATGTGGTTACAAACAAAAAAGAAACTAGATCTACCTATATGAAACTTTTTAAAACTTTACCTGCTTCTGAGGGCTTGTTTTAATTTCCGTTGTGATCAGAACATCGTATGAGGTTGGATTCACATTTTACTGCTATCCCTGGTCTGAGATTTCCATTATCTGGTGTCCTGTGCATGTTAGGCCATTTTTTATCTTAACAGCAATCTAAATGTGGGCTTCGTGGTTCGTAGAAGCCCTTCTGAAAATGTATAGCCCATGATGCGTCCATTTTGAACTCGAGGACAATCGAAGTGACTTTTTTTTGTTTTACTTCCTGGGGTCGAATTTCGTTGTGGCACATCCGGAACTTCGTTCGCGAAACCAGTCCCCCTTCGCGAAGCCTATAACCAGCGAATAGACATCTAAACCAGTAGGAAGACCTGCAAGGACATTAATAACATCAAGTAAATTTAGAAAATGTCAGGAATATTGTATTTACATATTAGAGAAACGTAAACATACATAATAATTTTATATAAACCTGAGAGGTTAACTAAATTGTGCTTTGATGTCATGCTAGAATCTGGTCTTAAATAATTGGATTTAAAAACAAATGACTATCATATTAACTGATAGGGAAGTGTTCAAGGAGAATGTTTTAATTTCTATACAGATATTCACGACAATTTACTCCTATATAGCTATAGTTAAAGGTTTTTTTTTTCTAGACAAATTATCTAGTAAATACATTAGTATAATGAATGCATGCATGACTTTATTATAAGCTTAAAAGATGTATTACTGGAACTCTTCTGATATACCATAGCTTAGAATAACTTATTAATGATATCACTCAAAGTCTGCATTTAATACTTAAATGTTATATAATAAATTAATGTATGCAGTAATGACTAGAAGGGTTTGTTATTTTTTTTTATTTTATTTTTTTTCCTATTCAATTACGGTTGCAGTTTTGATGTTAATGCGTGACCACATAGTACATCAGATGGATATGTTGGATCTAATGTTCTGTTTTGGGAGCCTTTGTTTAATATTGGGTTAATGTGGAATAGTTTAAATACCTATTATTTAAAACTTGTCAAATATCTCTTCAGTTGGACTCAGGCAGACAGAGATTTGTATCTTGCCTTAGTCATTGGATAATTAACTATCGGAATATCTAACATACTGAAAATAAGGTCTGAAAATCATTTACAAGGGGATCCACTTTTACAGTGCTTATAATATAATGAGTAGTTTAAGTACAAAGGAAGATTACATTGTATAGCTACATTTTATAAGAGCATAATTCCTATAATAATAAGTGACTTTGTGATTCAATAATAACTTAAATAGTACTCTGGTAAATACTGTGAAATGTTATGTGTGACAAATGACAAACTACAGATATCTTTTAATTGTGTTTTTTTCTGTTTGAATCATTGTAACTTAAATAAACATTAGGGATGTAGTGGTTAAGTAGTGTTTCTTAGGGAATGAGTAGATTAGGCTTTATAGATTTAGTAATACTTTATTTAGGTCCAGTAGTTTATTCATTTTTTATATATATTAACGTTGATGGTATATACTTCCTTAGGATATTAATTAAGTTTAAGTTTAAACGGTGTGAGGGACCTATTAAGGTCCTGGTCCAGAGGTTTAGTGGATAGGCACTGGGAGGGGACGGGAATTTCACAATGCTTTCACAAGTTGTATTCACTAAAAACTCAACTAACTAGAAAATATCTTCCCAGATATTTAATAGCTTCTCATAAAATTAAACTTTGGGAATGTGGGACATAGATTCATGGAATATTAGGGGAATTCAAAATTTGAAAAAAGGAAAATTATGTCTTCATATATTTCTACAGGCTAAGGCGTCTTTCATATTACTCCAGGAAACACTTATGTCAAATGATCAATCGATAGAAATAAAAAGGAAAAAATGGATAAGAGAAATCATAGCCTCTGAAGGGAAGACCAATAGTGCGGGGGTGGCAATAATTATTAAGAAACAATATCAAGACAACATTTTAGAATTTAGAACGGACAAGGAAGGAAGATGGTGCTATGTGATCCTCTCGACAACACTGTATGATAAACCCATTATTCTTCTCAATATATATATGCATCCTGCAATAATCAACATTTGTTCTTTGCCACACTCTATCCTATATTAAACCAATATAATAATCATTATATAATCATAGGGGGGATTGGAGTGCGTATCAAAACCAGGATTTGGATAAATCAAATAAACATAGAACATATAATAGTCAAGTGGTGCTAACTTTAAAGGAACTTAAACATGATTACAACATATATGACCCCTTCAATTATTCTAATAAGACCCCTAATTCGAACAATTTTACATTTTATCCAAGTTGTCATAAAATGTGGTCTAGAATTGACTTTTTTCTAATCTCTGAAACACTGATTAATCTTGACCCACAAATAGTTGTACATGCTCGGTACTTATCAGACCACTCAAAAATTACATTAAGATTTACTAACAATTCTGGGCATAGTCTATCACAGAGGAGTTATAATTGGTCGTTAAATCCAAATCTATTAAACAAAAGAGAAATTACTCAGGAAATACAATATATTCTCAAGTCTGTGTTGGGTAGAATAGGTAATCATCAACACACACCTGATATTGAATGGGCGACTGCTAAAGCACAAATAAGAGGTATTTTTCTTCAAAAAGGACTCCTATTATAAGAAAATTCAAATTAGGGAAGAACAAACCTTGGAATCTAAGATTAAACTACTAAATCAAGAACTAATATGGAATCATAATGCACAAACAGAAATAGAACTCTTAAAATGTCAGAAAGATCTATTTTTGATTCAAAAAAAGTAAATTATCATTTTATGAAACTAAGATATTGGCAGCCTATGCAAATCGCATACAAACTCCATCAAGGGCATTAGCAAAAATTATTAATCAATCTAAATCACCCTACCTAATTACGGAATTGTACTATGAAAATAAAATGTATACAAAATCTAAAGATATTATTAACATTTTTGAATCAATATATACTAAAATCTATGGAGAGCAAACTGAATCACCTACAAGTAGAAATTATACTGATTTCCTATAAAAGATTAATTTCTCAAAAATTGATGAGAAGCTACAGAGAGATTTAATACAGCCAATTTCTATGGAGGAAATAACATCAACAATCAAAACTTTGAAACCACATAAAGCCCCGGGCCCTGATGGACTTGGAATTTTATAAAACTTTCGGTAATACGCTTGTTAAAATTTTAGCATATACCTTGAATTTTATTATTAATAATAAAATCAATGATTTACATTTCAACGCATCCAAAACAATCCTTATACCTAAAGAAAATTCAGATCTTCAAAACCCAGATTATTATAGACCTATATCACTCTTAAATGTTGATACAAAAATCTTGACTTCCATTTTAGCTACTAGATTGAAGAAAATAACGAATCCAATTATTTCCAATGAGCAAACAGGGTTTTTAACCTCTAGGCAAACTAGTGATAATACCTTAACACTTCACACTTTAATCTCTTATGCCAATCAAAGGAATTTAAATATGTGTGCCCTTATTATAGATGCACAAAAGGTATTTGATAGAGTTAATATACAATTCTTATTTAATATTTTACCTTATTTTAAAATACCTCAAGAATTTATCCTAATATTGCAAACATTATATGAGAACCCTTATACAACCTTATTTATAAATAAAATGTTTTCTAATAGAATTCAAATCAAGAATGGTACCCATCAAGGTTGTCCTTTATCCCCTATATTATTTAATTTATATTTAGAACCTTTATTTCTTCATATTAAACAGAATATATACCACAATGCCCCAGTAATTAACGGTACCAAGATTTCTATGGCAGCTTTTGCTGATGACCTAAATATCTATTGTACAACACCTGTTTCTGATATGAAGAGATTACTATCGGTGATCAAAGAATTTCAATTGATATCAAATTATAAAATAAATCTAAAGAAAACAAATATATTTCCCTTGAAAACTCCGAAACCCTTCTCACTTTTATCCCTGATTGGGCAAATAAAATCGGAAGAGAAGATTAAATATCTTGGTATTACCTTTTCCACAGACAACAAGGATTTCTATCTCAATAATGTTAAACTGAAATGGGATCAAATTTCATTATACCTAAGGAGATGGAATAACCTGAAATTGCCTACATTAGCAAAGGTATCAGTTATTAAAATGAATGTATTGCCCAGAATGTTATATATCTTTAGGTCCGTACAAGTGTTAATTACTAATAAACTTTTCAAACAAATCCACATTGAACTTGCTAAATTTATATGGGACCCAAAGAAAACTAGGATATCCTATGATAAACTGGTAACCCCGAAAGATAAAGGTGGTTTGGATTCACCTGAGTTCTGAACTTATTATTTAATTATTAATGATAATAGACTTCTAAGAATTGCTAACTATGATATACAAAGTACTACTTGGTCCCCAAATTGGGTAAAACTGGGTTATAAACATGTGGAGCATTTGAACATAAATCCTAAAGCTTTACCTTTTTTAAATAAAGAAACTATTAAAACATATGCCCTAATGGACCACATTAAAATTTATATACTATTATTGCAAAATCTTTTTAGATCATTAAATTTATTTCAATATATGATGCTCCTGCAACCTTTCCATAAAAATCCTAACCTAAGAATTAATAATCAACTTATAAACTTAAAAAAATTCCCACTAATAATAAACTTAACTTTACAAGACATATACCCATATCTGAACTATTCTGCACATAATCTAAGGCAAAAAATGGATCTTCCTAAAGCATATTTAGTTATATTGAGACAGATTAAAGAACTAGCTACTTGTTACTTTACAGACTTATCGGTGGATCAAGAGGTATTAACAAAATGCTCCTTGCTATGGCAAGCTTTATTGCAAATGACCAAATATATAACATCTACCTATAAATTGATAAAAGATATCAAATTTCATAATGACCTTCTCATATCGAAATATTGGAAAGAAAAACTACCTTTGGTTGAAGATAGTAAATTCATAAATGCAATTAAATTAACAAAAGAAGCAATTTCCCTTCATAAGTTAACTTTTACTCAACTTATGATATATAATAATGCATACTATACATGCCTTAGCTTGTATAAATTTAACTCTAAGAATTCTCCCAAATGTCCATATTGTAAAGACGAAGTGGAGGAGGACCTCCTGCATATGTTTTGGAGCTGCAAATGTATATATAAACCTTGGAATTCCTTAAGACTACAATTGCAAAAGATCGGATATCAGAATTCAACATTATCTTGGGAGTTTACAATATTACACATTCCTCCAAACAATATACCTAGATCTCAGGTGATGGTACTCATAAATATTTTCTTATTGATGACGCTCTATATAGCTACAAATTGGTTGAACCCAATGCAAACATCTTGGGAGAACTTCAGGATCTTAGCGATAAGACATATATTCCCCACCAAGAGGGCAAATATCTATCCCAGCAGAGTGCTGCCCCCCTGACATCTCAGATGCTCAGGTAAGAGACGCCCTCTCCAAAGCAAAAAACACAGCATCAATGGGACCAGACGGTGTCCTGGGCTGCGTCCTACATGAACTCCAAGAAGAACTAAACCCAAACATAAAACTACTGTTCAATCTCAGCCTTACTACAGGATATGTACCCAAAGAGTGGCGTACAGCAACAGTGGTCCCTCTTCATAAAGGTAGTGCCTCAACGGATCCTGGAAACTATCGCCCCATAAGACTGACTAGCGTGGTCTGCAAAGCTATGGAAAGGATCATCATGGACCTCATAAATAAAGATATTGGGTACCTACAGACACTGGATCCTACCCAGTTCGGCTTTGTTAAGGGCAGATCCTACCTCTTAAACCTGGTTGATTTCTTTGAAACAGTCACCAAGGCCATTGACGAGGGGAAGGTGGTCCACACAGCCTACCTGAACCTCGCAAAAGCCTTTGATACAAGACCCCACTCGGGCATTATAGATAAGCTCACCAGTTTAAATATAAACCCCTATGTCACTAGATGGGTTGCAAACTGGCTCAAGGACAGAACCCACATGGTTAGAATTGCTGGAGCCATGTCAGACTCCAAACCAGTTAGAAGTGGCATCCCACAAGGCTCAGTCCTGGGATCTCTCTTGTTCGGTATATATTTTTCAGAGGTACAGGCCAACACGGAAGGACTGTGGCTGACCAAGTTCACAGATGACTGCAAACTGGGCGCCATAATAGACTTTCCAGCCAACACAAGCATCCTATAAAAGGGCCTCATAGAAACAGAGAACTGGTGCCAGAGCCATGGCCTCAAGCTAAACGTCAAAAAGTGTATAGTCATCCCTTTCAGCAAAAACAAAGTGCCCACAAATTACCACATAGATGGTAATCCATTAAGTACGGAAGAAGTAATTAGGGACCTGGGGACCCAAGTTGATAGCAATCTCTCATTCGACAACCACGTGGCCAAAGTGGTTAGAAACACATTTTATATAGCCCACCTAATCATGAAGGGATTCACATCTATATCAGGGGAGGTCATTGTGCCTCTTTACTCATGCCTCATCAGGCCCATAATTGAGTACAATGCCCCTTTTGGGATGTACCTTACCAGACACCTGCAGCAACTGGAAATACCCCAAAAGTACCTCACCAAGAGCATCAAAGGGCTCAAACAGATGCCATATGCTGCCCAGTAAAAGAAACTCCAGCTCCACTCAGTGGCATACCGCCTGCTCAGAGGCGATCTGTGCCTGACGTATAAAGCCATGTCCAACCCGGAATTAATGGACATGCTGCACCTCAGAAAATCCAAATCCCATCGAGCTACGCACTTGAGAGACTTGAACCTCAGCACTGAAATAAATAGGACATGCTGGAGGGACAGATTCATAACCCAGAGCCTCCCTTCACTCTGGAATAAAATCCCAGTCCAGGTTAGGCAGAGTCCCTCATTGACTCTCTTCAAGAGGAATCTTGATGAGTGGATGGGAGATCGTAGATTTACTCTGGGTATCACTTCTGTGTCACTGTTAGACAGATGCACAGTATGCTAACCTCGAAAAAGGGCATAGCAAAATTAATTTTAAAATGGGTGGCGAAAGCCAAACACACTCTGGCTAGGCTTGTAAATGCCCTAGGGCAGATAGCCTAGTATGAACCTATGAACCTATGAACCTATTAGCTCATAAACATGTTATCAGTAACCAAAGTAAATGTCCAAATAACCTAAAGATCTGGGAACAAATTTTTAACATTATATTAGTGTAAGCTAGTGAAATCAGGATATCACACTATTATTTTATTTTAAATCAGAAAGTAATATTTTTAGAATAACCTTTATAATTGTATGGAAATATATTTAGATTGGAATTGTGTGGATATCTTACTCAAATGGTGAAAGCATTTATGTAAATATTGTATATTGTATTTAATGTTTGTTAGATAGTGTGTAGAAATGATTTATGTTTTTTCTCTTTTCTGTTTAAATGTGTATGAAGTTCAAAATAATAAAGATTTATTATTGAAAAAAAACAAAAAAAAAGACCTTCATCAGCTATGTCACTGCAGTCCTTCACGTCTTCTAGAATTACCTCTGATGCAGACCTGGACCACCTTATGCAGAAGTTTCTCAAGACCCAGACTGAAATTGGGATCATTCCTTCTCCTTCAGCTCTGAAGATGATTGGATACATACACCACCCCTTTTCAGGTACCTCACCATTCTAACCTTTGGCTCCATTTTCTTTGGAACCATTATACAAGCTGGACCTTGTGTTCTGAGACAGATGTACCATGTTTGACTGGACATGAGCTCCTTGGATCTGCCACATTTGACTTTTACCTGGTCAGGTCCATCTGAATCTTGGATCTGTGGGGTCAGGTTGACATCTTCAGGCCAACTGCTGGGGCCAAGACCTGTCTCCTTAGTTCCAGTCCTCTCACTGAGGCCAGCTTCCTTCATGGCTTAAGTGTCCTCTGTCTCTTCCAAAGGAGTGTAGGATCCATCTACAGAGGCAGTTTCATTGAATCCATTGGAGGGTAAGTCGGCCTTCCAGGTGTTGAAAAAGATCATTTAATCTCCTAAGAGAGTATGTACACAGGCCACCAGTCTTGGTTCCTCCTCCTCTGGACACCCCTTTTAGTCTCAATGTGTTCCATTTTGGCATGAACAGGTCAGAGTCATCCTGGTAACTTCAAATTGTATGATCAGGAACAGAGGCAACCTTGTGATGATATGGAAGACTCATAACCTGAACCTCCAAAGAAGAGGGTGTGTAACAAGTTATATACTGACTCTACCTTGGAGTCGCCAACATCAGATAATAACTCAGAGGATAGAGAGGGTTTTGCACAGTCCCCACCAAAGGGTGCTTCCTTTAGTGACATCCTGGAGTTGATGTGTCAGAGGGGAAGCTGGACAACAAGTTCCCCTCTCAGAATGAGGAGGTGTTATTTGAGGCATACAGAATGACACCATTGATGTTCTGTGTGGCTCCCCCAACTGATAAGCGTATCGAGCTGGTGGTCAGGAGATCATGACAGTAGCCCAATATGTGTGAGGCAGTCCCTGGAAAAGCAGACACAATTGTATACCTTCCAAAAAACACATTTTCTGGCCAACACTCACCCCCAAGTAGTTGACGCCATCATTGCAGTGGTGGCTACTAAATGTGAGCTGTCTAAGGACTCTTCTTCTGTCAATCCCCTAATAAGAATTTGAGGATGATTGGTAGATTTGGGAAGTGGGCATACACTTTGAGTACATTCTCTTTCTGCTCCCTGAACTATGTCACTCATATGAATAGATTTCAAAGATATCTGGCACAACAAGCCTTATGTAAGTCTGAAGAATCTAGTGGTGACAGACTCTCAGAAGCTGCTACAAGCTACCCTGATGACTATATCAACTATTACGAACGTCTCCATGTGCCTAATGCAAAATGCAGGTGATGGAGCAGCCAGGGCATCTGGCACAGGTGTAGCTATAAGATGCCATTGTGGGCTGAGATTATATGAATTTGTGGACTATTACATTCCATTTTTGGAACCCCGCCCCCCCCTAAAAGGAAAACAAATCTTCCTTTGCCAGATGTCTCACCCAACCAGAGAAAGGCTGCATTAAAAGATATTTTTACTCTAAAAAAGAGTCATGCAGGAGGCCCCACAAGACCAGAAGGGGTCAGGATATTATTCCAAATGCTTTTGGTTCCAAGGAAAACTAAGGTCATCAGGCCTATCTTGAACCTCAACTTCCTCAACACTTTTATGAAAAGACCTGTTTCAGGATGGTCACAGTGCAAATGATTCTACCTTGTTTACAGAACAAATAGAAGTGCTCAATAGATATCCAGGACACTTACTTGCATATTAGGATAAAAATCGAGTCCAGGAGATACTTGTGCTTCTGGATCAGGGACAGTCAGTATCAATTCAAAGCCTTACCATTTGGTTTAACCACAGCCCACAGGATATTTACCAAATGTATGACAGATGATGTGGCCCATCTTTGACTCCAGAGATTCAAGGCATTTCTGTACTTGGATGACTGTCTCCTAGCCTTCCCCTATATGGAGTAATTCAGGAAAGCCATGGGCTACCTTTTACAACTGTGGAATTCCCTGGGCATTTTAGTCAACTTATAAAACTCAAGCTTAGACTACTCACAGCACATTATCTTCTTGGGATATCACATAGATGCCACACTTTCCATTGTCTCTCTTTCTCAGGAGAGGATTCAGGTTCTACACTCAACAAGTGAAAACCTGCTGACTGTTATTCTAGGTCTCAGGGCCTTTGGCCTCATGGAATCTTCTATATTTTTTTTTTTGCACAATTTCCTCATTATCACATAAGAATTCTACAGTGGCTCCTTCAAGCTCAGTGGTCTCAATTTCACCATCCACTTTCAAAAACCACAATTCTTAATTATGCAGGAACTACCTCCAATGATGGGTCATGTCACCTGTTGTACACAAAGGCAAGCCTTTCAATCTACATTACTGCCAGCAACAGTGACTACTGATACCTCCTCAATATGGCCCAAGGTCTTTTGACAGAAAATGAGGTCAGAATTCAAGTAAATGTCTTAGAGTTGAGGGCAGTCCTCCATGTGTTAAAGGAACTAAAGGACTGTCTTCCTCAAGGCATGACTTTCATCTAGGCAAGCAATATGAGGGTTGTCTGGTATATCAACGAGCAAGGGAGAACAAGGTCCTACCTATTATGCATTGAAGCCATGAGACTGTGACAATGGGTGATAATCTTTCACCATTTTCTAGTGTCAACACATATTCCTGGAATAGCCAGTTTTCTGGAGGACAGGCTCAGCAGAGACCTCTTAGTACCTCATGACTGGTTCCTCAATCCATTGATTGCCAAAAGGATATTCATTTGCTAAGGCAATCCCTGCTGTGATCTCTTTGCCACCCAGTCCAACACCAAATGCAGCAGATTCTTTGCTGCAGTTTCCCCCTTTGGGAAAAAATCCAGGGACTTTCGTTCTCAGTGTTGGCCAGCCAGTTTACTATATGCATATCTCTCACCTCCTCTGATTACAAGATTCCTACAAAAGCTCTACAATGTAAGGTGGTTGTCATCCTCATAGGCCTGCACTGGCTAAGACTGATCTGGTTTCCTGTACTGAAACCTCATGTGAAGGAGCATCTTTGTCTCTTAGTTCCAGTTCTGGATCTCATAGTTCACTTCTGGGGGAAGTCTCACCTGGATCTTGCTAATCTGAAACTACACATATGGTTTCTCCATTTCCTTTGATGGCAAGGAATTTGTATCTTCTTTCAAGAAGGAGTCAATATCCTAACAGCCTCTCAGAGATCATCCACTTGAAAGGTTTATCATACTAAGTGGAAGAGATTTGTCATTTAGGATGGAAATGAAAAATTTGATCCCTTTTCAGCCTCTGTTAAAAAATATTCTGCATTTTCTTGCTTCCCTTTTCCACTCGGGTTCCACTTTATCTACCGTTAATGTTCACCTAGCAGCTATTTCTTCTTTCCATATCAGCTTTCAGAACCAGTCTTTGGTTTTCCACAAATTGTGCAAGATCTTCTTCATGTTCACATTTTTATTAGGTCCACCAGTAAGAGATCCAGTTCCTCTGTGTGACTTTAATTTCATTTTGGAGGCTCTGACTAAACCTGTCTTTGAAGGATCAACAGCAGAACTCGTTTTATTCTAGAAAACCATTTTTCTTCTAGGAATAACATAAGCTAAAAGAACTTCAAAGTTGCATGTCCTATCTTTGGTTTCATTTTAACTGAAACAATAATAATAAATAATAATTAATAAATAAATAAATAAATAATTAAACTGAAATGAACAACTGTTCATTTCCCTTGCACAGAATAAATCTGTTTAGGAACCATGTTGGAATATATGCAGTAGGGGATTCTGACTCATATGTCAGATTAGACAGATGTAATGAATAGAATATGAAAGTTATAGACTTACTATAATGCTAGATCCTTTCATTCTAATCTATCTGATATGAAATCCCACTCTCCTTCCCCCTTCCATAATATAAGGTTTGAAGGACCAGCATCTTTTATTGCCTGGGCCAAAAGTGCTACAAATCAAAACTATGTTAACTAGGCATCAAACTAGATCTGGGGCAGCTAAAAGGGCAGAAGAGTTATGAAAAGAAGGAGTTCTTAAAGGGGCTTGAGGCTGAAGCACATTTTCTCTGCTAGATCAGATCTATGTGGTGGCTCTTGGACCTATACATCGCATTGGATGGACTGGGATGAAAGGAATTTCTATTATGGTATGTGCATAACTTTTATTTTTAGCTCATCTTGAGAGAGCACCAGCTATTAATGTAATTTAATTTTGTATCATATGCATGTCAAAATGGGATTTAACATCCATTTTACAATAATCTACATACTCTCTAATCTGATGTTATCTTTTCTGTCCATTCCTCAATGAGTAGATCTTGGATCCAACCTCAGATGTGTCTCCTGCCTTTATACTTTAGGATCCGTACCTCAGGCTCCTTCACTCATACTTAATCCCCCCCTGTTCCAACATTACCCCAGATCTCATTTGCCGCTCATTTAGGATGGATGTGATTCATGTGCTCAGCATCTCAGTTAAGTGAATTATAATGTCTTAGTTCATTTTTTCTATTAACTCATTACAACTGAGTGTTGTCCCTAGACATTTCTGCAGTTAGCTCCTACTACTCCTCTAGGCGTCAAATATTGCCTGTTCATATTTGTATTAATAATTCCAAAACCATGTTACATATAAGGTATCAGAATATTTTATGTTGAAGCATACATGATGGCAAACACAATTGTATTGATATATGACATCTGTCAATGAGTATTTGTTAGAACTATAAGGTGATAACTTCATTTTTTAAATGCTCAAGCCATACCCACTGGGAGTTAAAAGTACACATTCAAAAGAGCTCTGCTGGAGGGAATGAGTTAACATATTTTTTTCTTCCATAGCTGTTACCCTGCCTTACCAAAAACAAAAAAAATCAATATCTCTCTCTTTCATGCCCTTGGTGTATCCTGTATATTTTCCTTTACTAGAAGTGTTTTCCTAGTATTTTATATTAACCATTGTTGGTATGATCACTTTTGGTATTTACCTGGCCTTGGGGTATTTCTCTGCTACAATTGTTGGTAACTCCTTCCCTTCTTTCTGTAAAACTTTTTTGTATTTTGGCTTTGTGTACCAGTCATGTCTGATAAACCTACTGGCTTTAAGAAATGTGTGGCTTGCAGCCACCAGAGACATAATTCCAATATACACCTTAGGTGTGTATATTTTTAGAGGCTGTTCACATTGAAGAAGACAGCTCAATCTGCATGGCATTTGGACAATGGGCACCGGCTGAGCACCAGCACAAGTTGATTCTCAATGGTCTTTTCATCTCTGGAGAGGCATAAAAATCTTCAAAATCTTCACCCGCTTCTGAAGCGTTCCTATCCAGGAAGAAGACCTCAGAAAAACATAAGAGTGACAACAGTGAAAAGCTTAAAGAAAAAAAAAAACAGAATGATGAGGAAACAGCCCCTGACCATTTGCCTACATCCACACTGTCCTCTGCTCCATCTGTCAAACATTCAAGGCCCTCAAATCTGTCAGTCTTTTCTGATCCAACTACTTTGAGATCAAGAATTCCTCCTTTGTTGGAACTAAGGTTCTGTAAGGAGCCAATCTCTCCTAGACTGCACTCCCTGTTTCTGCAGTAAAAACCCAGACAAAAATCCTGTAGGCCTCCAGTGATTATATGGGCTAGTGCCAGCATAGCCAGCTAGAGTTCTATAAAGAATGATATGGTCTTCGAATATCAAACTGATTTGTACAATATGCTTGTGCTACAAATATATTAGAACTGTTTGGCATTTGAATATCAAACTGATTAGTATAGAAACTTATGTTACAAATATATTAGAAATTTATGGCATTTGAAAATCAAAATGTTTTTTGTAAAGTTGCTAGTGTTAAAACATGTATCAACAGTTGGTCCTGCTGGACAGAGAAGGAATCTACATGTGAGACTGTATGTATGTATGTATGCTAGCAAAGGACAGTGGAAGAGACGGTCATAAACAGCTAGTTTACTTCTTACTTTAGGAAAAATACTGTTAATTGTACCACCTGGTGGGTCATGGAAATGCTTATCTCACTGCTCTGAACAGGACTGGAGATGGCATGTATGGAAGATGCCTTCATTCATTAACTCAGTAGAAAGAGGTGAAGCCCCAGGCACTGCCATAAACATTAGCAAAACTTTAAATATGCATCTTATCACATCTATACTACCATCCAGTCTCAAGCATCAGTAGGGAGTAGTGTGAGAACCTAGAGTCAGGTGACCAGATGAGGTCATTCTGCCAGCCATCTTGGAAATTTTAGATATTACAAAGAGAAATATCTCAGTATTAAGTATTCTGTCTTAGGCCTGACAATAAGAAGGACCATTCACTACATCATCTGCCTTGTTCTATTAAGTAAGTAGGGAATAGTAATTCTCCTAGATTCAGTCAGGAAAATATGGTGAAGTTTAGTTTAGATATTGTTTTTCTTTATTTGTCTGACTCTGTCCATCAATGTTATTTTCAATATTTCCTGTGATTTGAACTTTGTGGTTTACTGTAAATATATATTAATTATTTTCATGTTCTTTTATTATTTATTATTAAATCTATTTAAAACTTTTATTGTAGCTGATCCTTTTAGAAAGTATTTAACCTTTCAGAATGCTTATATTTATTTGGTGACACCGTGTGGACCACTCCCAAAGGCCTAGCTATCTTGGTCAGCTACTACCATTTGTATTAGTATTAATATTAAATGGTATAATTGGACACCCTTTCTTAAGGGCCTTAGGTAGCTGATTGTGGAGTATCTGGTGGCAGTGATAACTACCTTATACTCTGGGCAGAAAGGGGCATGGTGGGTGAATCTGTGCCAGCCTTTTCCAGGGGTGAAGCAATAATGTTCAGTAAACGTCTTCCTTGGTACCAATAAAGTGATAATTGTGATAGATTTATTCATGTATTTGAAAGAGTATGTAAACAGCATATTGTGTGTGTGTGTGTGTGTGTCAGCTACTTGGAGCAGGGACATGAAGCACTGGTTTCACAGAGAGGGTGATGGAGGACTTGGCTTGGACACTCATCTGAGGACTTAACCCTGTATCTGTGTTAGTGGGGAGCCTTATTGGGGTCCTGGAGGGAGACAGATATAAAGAAATCCAGACCCCAGGCTGACTGTGCTCCCTGTGTGCTCTTAAGAGAAATTGTACTTGGTGCAGACAGCTGCATTTGGAAGTACTGAGTGTATACATTTGTGTTCCAAGTGAATGTTCCTCTCTAGTGTCAGTGGTGAGGATTCAGGCTCCTTGATTACTGGCCCAGAGAGGGGAGGTCCCATATTGGTGAGCAGTGATGTGGATATTGAATTTCTGTAGCCTCTAAGCAGTTGTCACTAAAGAAGGTGCTTGTACTCTCAGCAGCCACAAGGTAGACATTCAGAGATTCATATTACAATGGTTTTATTCATTCATTTATTTATTTATGTATTTATTAGTTTAGTCTAGTCAGGGAGACCAGGCAAAAATGTCGGTGGAGGATTATGGCAAGAATATAAGGAACCAGTTGGCTGAGATGTGGCAAGCCAAAGACTGGGGCATGCTAACCTGACTAAAAGGGAAATGATTGCAGCCTTAATCACAACTGCAGCACAGACCAGCAACTGGGAAGACAACCAGTCTGGCACTGAGGATGTACAGCTCTCAGAAACTGAACAGTTCATCTTTTCTTCAGAATACTTAAAAATCTGGAGTTAAAGAGACTTGAACTGGAGGCCAAATGTTGGGAATGAGAATCAGTAGGGAGACTGTGGCTTTTGGAGGCTGAAGAAAATGAGAAGCAGCATCAACATGATAGGGAGGTGCTGACTATTTACCGGGGTTATAGAGACAATAGGGAAGAGAGTAACAATACCCCAGAAGCAATAATGTTCAATTAACTTCTTCCTTGATACCAAGAAAGTGATAATTGTGATATATTTATTCATGTATTTGAAAGAGTATGTAAACAGCATATTGTTGACCAAGGCCTCTGGGCACTGTTTCTGACCCCCTTATTCCATGGTAAAGCTGTAGCTGCTGTCTCTAAATTGTCTGATACTGATTGATTAAAACTATAATGCAGTTAAAAATATTTATTGGAATGTTTTAGGTTAACACCTGAAACTTACAGAAAAATGTTTCATGAGCACAGACTCAAGGCAGATGAAAGTATGTGTGATTATATTGCTGTGTTAAACTCTTATTTTCATAAGTGAGTTAGTGGGTGTCAGGTTACCACGTCCAAAAAGTGGTAAGACCTTTTGGTGAGGGAACAAGCCCTTAGCACTTTGCCTGAGGATATGAGAATCTGGTTGGCACCTCTGCAGATGAGCTGGGGAAAAAGAGGATCTCTACTTAGCAAGCAGGGTACCACTGCATAGGAAAGGATACTCAATACTGCACATAAATATAAGGGAAGCCATGGGGGCAGCCTAAACTACCTGAACAGAGATCACCTCTAACAGGGGAAGCCACTAGTTCAGGTACACAACCAGGGCCTAGAGTCAGATGTTTAATATGTAACCAGTGGGACCATGTAGCAAACAGATGTCCACAGAGGCAAGATGGGGAACAGAAGGTGGGGGAGTCACCAAGTGGGAATAACAGAATGCCAGTGGTAAGTTTTCTGTAGACAACAGAAATACCAAACTAGCACCAGAGTCTCTAACCTATCTTGATGGATGGAAAACAGGACACTGCTAAGAGAAACACAGCCTCTAATATAACCATTGTGAAGCCTGCAGTGGTTAAAGAGGAGAAGTACTTGCTTGGGCAGTGCACTCCAGTCAGAGCTTTAGTAGGGGTCCCATTCTAAATGCCTATGGCCAGGGTTCACCCTGACTGGTAGGGTGGAAAGGTAAGCAAGCAAGTAGGTGTGTTTGAAAATATCCTTGCAGATGTCTTGATAGGGAATCATTTTTATAATGCAGTACCTTGTGAGCATGCAGTGACATGCAGTCAGGCTTGGAGATAATATAGTGAAGCTTAGTTTAGATAGTGTTTTTCTTTATTTGTATGAGTCTGTCCATCAATGTTATTTTCAATATTTCCTTTGATTATAATTCTGTGGTTTACTGTAAATATATATTCAGCATTTTCATGTTCTTCTATTATATATTATTAAATATATTTAACACTTTTATTGTGGCTGATCCTTTTAGAAAGTATTTAACCTTTGAGAGTGCTTATATTTATTTGATGACACTGTGTGGGTGGCAACAGTGCTGCAGTGGTTAGCATCATTGCCTTACAACAACAGGTTTTCCGGTTCGATTCCTGGCTGAGGTATCATCTGTGTGGAGTTGGCATGTCCTCCCTGTGGTTATGTTGGTTTCCTCTGGGTGCTTTAGTTTCCTCCCATCTTACATTGGATTGGACACTCTAAATTGACCGTAAATGAGAGTGTGTACACGAGTGAGTGGTGTGAGTGAACTCTGTGGAAGAGCTAGCCACCCAGCAGTGTAAACCTTGGACTGAGATTTATTTTGTTTATTTTTACATTTCCTAACTGGGTTAGTCTGTCTGGGTTCTTAGAAGCCCTTTTTCAGCAAAGCTTCGAGGAGAAATAGTTTCCAAAAAAAAAGTTTAAGTAAACAAATCTTAAGAACAAAGATAATAAACACAGATCATATTTTAAGTATACATACTTCTGACATAGTTACATAACATGCAATAAAGGAATATATAGAATGTATAGAAATACAATACAATACATATATGGAAATTTTCATATAGTATGGCAAGAAACTAAGCAGAAATATGGTAAGACTAATGTCAATACATTACTGAACCAAGGTACCAGGCATGCAGTAAGTAAATATACAGATAAAGTTGTGCAAACTTTGGAAGTTAATAAATAAATTAAAGAACAGTAATAAGGGATTATGGGAATTGAGTGTAATATGAGCTAACTAGTATGGAATATGACAGAAAAAATGTGTAGGTAGTAGTAAGAGAGAGAGAGAGAGAGAGATAGAAGTGATACAGTTAAGTTAGGTTATCCCTGAATGTTTCTTGGGCATTAGTTTAGAGCATGAACATATCCAATTTAATAGGAAAAAAGATTTAAGCTGTTTCTTGAAGGCATTTTTGTCTTTAAGTAGTCTAAGGGCTAAAAGGAGTGTGTTCCAATTTTTTTGCAACTGAGTGACAATAGAATATTTTCCCAAAGGTTTTGTTTGGCTTATGAACTTCAAAAAAGTATTGATTAGTACTTCTTAGTGGGCGTTGAGGAGTATAAAGTGTCAGAGAATTTGCAAGGGATGGGCAGGATTTAGGATTGTTTAGTATACTGTGGGCTATAAGGAGTTGGGATTGAGGCAGTAAGTTGGAAAATTCAGGCCAGTGTAAAGCCTTTAATGAGAGGCAGTGATGGGATTTTTAGGTTGATTTGCAGCAAATCTGGCTACTTTGTTATATATGGTTTCTAATTTGTATATTAGGTTACTTTGTAGATGGGTAAGAATAGGTGAAGCATAGAGTAGGGATGGTAGAAGCAGGGATTGGGCAAGGGATGGCTTGGATGCACAGGGAAGAAAGTTTTTGTGATGGTAAAGCAGAACTAGTTTTTGGTGATTCTTTTTTTATTGAGCTATGAATGTGATGGTTGAATTTAAGTTCATCATCAATTGCTCCAAGGAGTTTTGTTTTGGTGTCAACAAAAATTTTAGTTCCATTAAGGGATATTACGGAAAAGTTCTGTTTTGCATGTTCCAGATTTTTAGGTAGAAAAAGTAGTAGCTTAGTTTTGCGCACATTTAGCAGGAGTTGGTTGGATTGTAGCCAGTTTTCAACTGAGTGGAGTGAGGCTTGTGTTAGGGATTGAAGGTTTTCTATGTTGTCAGCAGAGTTGATGATAGCCGAGTCATCAGCATACTGAATAATATTGGATTGGGGGCAAGATGAGAAAAGGTCATTGGTAAATACATTGAAGAGGAGAGGGCCCAATATTAATCCGTGTGGGACCCCTGTCCTAACTGATAGAAAGGGGGAGTAGGAAGAGTTCCATCTAATAGCCTGGTGTCTATTAGTGAGTAATCACAGAACCAGGAGGTGGTGGAGTTTGAAAAGCCTAAATTGGAGAGTTTATGGTGAGGTATGGTATGAGGTATGGTGTCGAATGCTTTCGACAGGTCCAGAACGAGGGCTGATGCTATTTTGCTATTATCCCTGACTTGAGCAATGTTATTAGTAAAAAATACAAGAGTAGTAGCTGTGGTATGTGTGGGACAGAAGCCATGTTGAGTTGGTGTGAATAGATTTTCTTGTAGCAGATGATTAAATACTTGATTATGGATACACTTTTCCAGTATTTTGGAGAGAAGAGACAGTATGGCAATTGGTCTGAAATTGGTTGGCTCACTGGAGATTCCTCCTTTATGAAGAGGTACTACAAAAACATTTCTTCCAAATTTCAGGGACTTTGCCTTCATTTATGGATCTATTAATCAGGATAGATATGGGGTAAGCTAGAGATGTAGCTGCATGTTTAAGGAATAATGGAGGAAGGTTATCAGCTGAGGGTGAACCAGGTTTTAGTTTAGTTAATAACAACTTGATATAAGAGGTTGGAACAGGTGATAGTGAGAATGAGAGTGTGAGTGAGAGAGGTGAATCAGAGGTGGATGAAGATGTATATGGATTGAAAGAGGTGCAGGTGGAGAAGTTAGTTACAGTTAAGTTTTCAATGGTTTCAATGAAAAACTTATTAAGGAGGGTTGCTATTTCCAGAGGAGTCTTGTCAGAATAAGGTGTGGGTGGGGTAGGAGTACCAGGTGAGAGAAGATTATTGATAGATTTCCAGAATTTTTTAGGATTACAGTTGGGATTGCTAAGTGAGGACTGGTAATAGTTCTTTTTATCAAGATTTATTTTTTTCTTAGCTTTGTTTCTAAGTTCCCTGTAGGAGATAAGTTTAGAAGAGGTATTATTTCCTTTCCAAGTTTTCCAAACTTTATCTCATGTCTTCATGAGTGTAAGGGTAGTTTTAGTTAGCCATGTGGCATATCTGAATTTGTTGCGAGTTTTCATTGTGGGCCCAAGGGAGTTGAGGATGGATAGAAAGGTGTTGTTGAAGTGTAGGACTGCTTCATCGAGTGTGAGATTTGAGAGAAAGGACCAGTTTATAGTAGAGACAAGGTGATTTAGTGAGTCAGGAGATTAGCTAGATAGATCACGGGTCACCTTTTATTGTTGTTTATGCAGGTGTTCAGAGTTTCTCTGAACTAGTAAAGGTAGGTGGTCACCTAATGTGTCTGGTAGAGTGATTGGATTATGGTAATGTTGGGGGTGAGATACTAGTATCCAGTCAATAAGTGAACCAGTAGAGGAAAATTTATGAAGGTGGGCAGGGGAAGAAATGAGCTGTGTGAATCCATACAGGTTGAGAGAGGTGGAAGGTGATTCCTTATTGATCTGCAGCTAGTCAATATTGGCATCTCCTAGTATAATGGCATCATAAGGGATAGTTTTAGATATCCAGGCTAGAAAGTGTTCTAAAATGGGGACATTATTTCTAGGATGGATATAAATTGATGCAATGACAAGTTTTTTGTGTCTAAGTTTAAAGTCAGCTAAAATTATCTCAGCTGGGAGAAAGTCGAATATAGGAAAAGAGATAGTGGAGACAGATGGGCAGTTAGAATACATGATTGCAACTCCTCCTCCTCCTTTTGAAAGTCTGTCATGCTCAAGAATATTATAGCTAGGAGGAAGAATTTCAGAATTAGAAATATTTGGTTTTAACCAGGTTTCACACAAGGCAAGTATGTTTGGGTTATGTTGAGTGATCCAAGCATGAAGTGTGTTGATTTTTTTAACTATAATTTGAATATTTATAGATGAGAGGGTGAGTCTTTTTTGGGGAATAGTATTAGTAATGGATGATGGAGAAGTGAAAGAGAGAACAGAGGTGGAAGTGGTATTGAAAGTATTTTGAGGAGAATTGTTAGGACCTGGGTTGGGGTGGATGTCTCCTGATAGTAACAGGTTGGATAATATGAAATTGATTATTGGAGAGATTGGGTGCATGTGTGGGTATTTGTTTTTGTGGTTGACATGATGTTTAGGTGTAAGGAAGTATTTGAATCTATGTGTGGCAATAATGGTGAAGTTAGATATGGATTGGGAAATATGAGTAAAGGCAGATGTGTTGTGGTTTGGAGATAAAGTGAGTGTGGGTGATTTGGTGTGTATAACAGTAGTGCTTTGATAGCATGTGAGAACTGAGAGAAAGAGTAATGTAGTTGAAAGGAGAAGGAGAAATAGTATATTAAGAATAGTAGGCATATTAGTAATTAGAGTAGTGTGAGATAGATGTGATTGTTAGCTCAGAGTGTGATGAAAGACTATAGGAATGGTGTGAGAGTGTGAGTACTAAGGGGGTGGGGATTTAAAGAGATGTGGGTGTGTTGTACTGTATGATTGGCCAGTGAAGTGGGTGGAGGAGGTGTGGCTAACTATAAAGGAAATTGAGTCAGGGGTGGTCGAGAATGGGTGGGCAGGGTACGGGAGAAAAGTGAGCCCAAGTGATAGCAAGGGCAAACAGAGCAGGCTACCACAAAACCAGATGGAACTAGCCCAGGAAAAAAATCAGCCAGGTTACTTCAGGCATGGTAGTTTGCAGCACTTTTACTGTTTGCAAATAACTTCTGTGTCCCTGGGTTTGGTTGTTATTAGTAAATATGTAGGTTTTGCTCCAACTGGTTTCCCCACTCAAATAAACTTTTTAAGTTGCTTCCAATAAGGAGTAACAGTAACAACCAGATAATTGTCACTGAGGAAGTGACACCCCAACCTCATGTGCAAAATGAGAAAAGGGGTTGAGGATGGATGGATGGACTGTGTGGGCCACTCCTGAAGACTTAGCTGTCTTGGTCAACTACCACCACTTGTATTAGTATTAGTATTAATATTACATAGTACAATTTGACACCCTTTGTTAAGGGCCTTAGAGTAGCTGATTGTGGAGTATCTGGTGGCATTGATTAATACCATATACTCTGGACAGAAGGGGCATGGCGAGTAGATCTGTGCCAGCCCTTGCCAGTTTTGTGTGTGTGTGTGTGTGTGTGTGTGTGTGTGTGTGTGTGTGTGTGTGTGTGTGTGTGTGTGTGTGTGTGTGTGTGTGTGTGTGTGTGTGTGTGTGTGTGTGTGTGTGTGTGTGTTAAAAGACAGATCTCACTGTGTGTGTGTGTGTGTGTGTGTGTGTGTGTGTGTGTGTGTGTGTGTGTGTGTGTGTGTGTGTGTGTGTGTGGTGTCAGCTACACAAAGCACTGGTTTCACAGAGAGGGTGCTGGAGAACTTGGCTTGGACACTCAACTGAAGACTTAACCCTGTATCTGTGCTAGTTGGGAGGCTTACTGGGCCCCAGAGGGAGACAAATATAAAAAAATCCAGACCCCGGGCTGACTGAATTCCCTGTGTGCTCTTAAGGGAAATTGTACTTGGTGTATAGAGCTGCATCTGGAAATACTGAGTGCATACATTTGTATTCCAAGTGAAAGTCCCTCTCCAGTGTCAGTGATGAGGATTCAGGCTCCTTGATTACTGGCCCAGAGAGGGGTCATTACACCTCCATCCATTTCATCCTCTTTAAGATCAACTAGAAATCTCACAGATGCTGATGTTGATAGAATGATGAGAAAGTTCTTCAGGACCCAAATCCAGTTGGGACTCCTCCTAGTTCCATCTCCAAATGGACCTTTGAGCTTTGGACTTTCCCAATTGCCCTTGGCTTCTCTTGCTCTTATCTCACCACTGGCTTTAGGGCTTTTGGATACAAGGTTTCTAGGGCTGTCCATGTCAGATCCGAATTTATGGTCTTTGTCAACTTCAGCATCTTCCATGAGCCAGACAATTCTAGTTTCTCTGGAGCTGGAAGGAACTTGGGGTCTTAAGCTTTGGCACTGTCTCCGAGGGAAAGAATTCAACTTTGAAGCTCTTGGAGGCATCCCTTCTTCTCGGGGCTTTGGTATTTGACAGCTTGGCACCAGCCTTGGACTCAGAACAGAGTCTAAGTTGTTGCCTTTGCTCATCTCTGTTGAGGCAGCTTTGCTGGTAATGGAGTGTCCTTTGGTCCCTCTCAGCTTCTGCTTTCAAGGCAGTGGAGAAAGCACTCTCCAAGGCTGGAGAACAGACATCACTTTCCCTCTCAGCACCACCCACTCCTTAACTTGGTGCTCTGGGTCCTGATCCGGTTAAGTCTATCCCGTTGGGGCAACCAATTCATACAAGTCTCAAGACAGTCCTTATTCAGGACACCACACGGTCTTCTGAGTCTTCCCAGGAACTTTCACTTGAGGGAGCTTAGCAGAAGCATAATTGCAGGATGAGGCACATTGATCCCTCCCAGGAGATGTTGATAGAAGGCATGGATTTTTTTGCAGGAAAAGGATCCACTAGATCACCAGTTGAGGATATCTCATCTGGGGAGATACTCGAACTTCTGAGACAGAAAGGAGATTGGTTTTCTGAAGCCCCTTCTCAGGAGAAATGAATTTTTATTGAGGCTTTCAGAACTATCTCAGCTACTTCTTGGGTGGTTGCACTGGCTGATGAGATTGTGGATGTAATTTCTCACTGAGCATGGAAGGAAATGGATATTGTGGAATCCTCTTCTTCTGAAAACCCAACAAATAATTTGCAGCCCCTAAAGGCTGTGCTTACTGGAGCAAGGACCCATCAGTGGATGCCATGGTAGTAACTGCAGCCACCAAGAAAGAGCTCACTGAGGAGAGTTCATATGTCCATTCCCCTAACAGGGTGGGAGTGTATGACCTTAGACAGATGTTGGAAGTGAGTATATGCTTCAGCAACCTTTGCCATCAGGTTGCTGAACTACTTGGAACAAGTCACTAGATTCCAGAAGGACTTGACAAAGAAGCTCTCCAAGTCCCGCTTTGGGTCCATGTCTGCGGTGGACAAAAAGACTTGGGATTATCAACTGGCTATCATTCAGTTCCTGTTGAATGCCTCTATACAACTCATCTCCAATGCAATAAAGGGTGTTTTTAGAGCTGCAAGAACAGGCATTATGATTAGGAGGCATGCCTGGATGGTCCTGTGTGATCTCTCAGAGCCTTTTAAGATGTATTTTATCAAAACCCCTTCTGATGTCTCAACTGTTTTTGGCACTGAAGTAAAGGACACTTTCAAGAAGTGAGCAGGATGGAAAAACTATTTCTGTTCTGGCCATCTGGTTTTGCAGCCAGCCCCCCAGGACCATCTCTAGAAACCAGAAAGGGGTTAAAAAGCTATGGATCCAAAATTTCCAAGAATTTTCTCAGGATACTTCTGGAGAGAGATGTCTCTGATACAGTGGAGGATACTTTAATGGCAGGTGTTGCCCTCATGGCAGTGAACGCCTGCACAACCAAGGTTTCTGGGGACCTTCCTCCTAGAAGCCTTACCAGCATTTGTGAATGGCTGTCCAACTGATGCACTTTGGAGGAAGTTGGGGACACTTGGCACTGCAACCAGAAGCCTGGATATCCATGACCAAAGATGCCTAGGTGTGGACAGTTATAACCAGAGGGTATCAAATCCATTTTATTTCCCCACCTCCATTAGAAAAGAAACTTCCTAATGTGCCACTCCCTCAAAGAAAACCAGCAGCACTATAAATAGAATTATATTAAGAAGGTGAGTCATTCAAAAGGTCCCACTAGACTATCAAGGATTTGGAACTTACTCAGGATTCTTTTTGGTGCCAGAAAAAGAATGGGTACATCAGGCCAGTCTTGGACCTAAGCCTGTTGAACCAAGATGTCAAACATTCCAAGTTTTGGATGGTTGTACAGTCTATCTTCCCACTTTTAAGGAAGAATGATTGGATATGCTCAGTAGATCTTTAGGATGCATGCTATCATATCAAAATGTAGAGGTGATCCTGAAGATTCCTTCATTTACAGCTGAAAGCCAATCATTTTCCATTCAGAGACCTGCCCTTTGGCCTCATTACAGCCCCCCCAAGCATTCACCAAATGCATTAAACTGGTTACAGCTCATTCTAGACTGCAGGGTTCCATGTGTTCCTTTATTTAGATGACTGGCTCCTCACTGCTCCTACCAGGTGTCTTCTAGATCAGCCCAGAAACTATCTGCTTCAACAATGCTCTGTTCTAGGTATTACAATAAATCACAGTCTTGTTACATGTAGGAAGTTTAATTAATGACTGTTTTTACAGTCTCAGCATATGATTATTTCCATATATTTGCATGGCATGATGTGGAAGTGTGTGGTGCTCATAGACTCTGTTTAGTTTTTGAAGAGTGATACATCCATCTAAGTTAAATATTTGGGAAACAACAGATTTAGCACAGGGAAACAACATGGTAATTAGTTAATTAATGCGGGTGATTGTACAACACAGTAGTTCAATTTCTACTAAAGAAAACAAATTAAATGTATCGAAATGTGTTTAAATACTATTAAAATGGCAGCAACAGTTAAACTGGAGGAAGAAAATAAAATAAAATGACAAAGCTAGTTTAAATACCACTAAAATAGCAGAAATCAACAGAAAAAAATAGTACAGATGAATTAATTTTTTCCTGATTTGTGGGTTTTAAAATGAGCTAAAAATGCCAGTTTTAGCTTTTCCTGTATGTGTATGCTTATAGCAGCCCTCTGAAGTCTTGTAGCAAAGATACCAAATAAACCTCAATGCATTATAGCTGATCTTGAAATTTAAACAAACCAATGAACAAACAGTTTTTGGTTTTAATCAATGATGCTGGCTTCCCAGAGGCAACTTATCCTCTTACACAGAGTGAAACACCACTGTTTGTCAGACTGCCCACACACTTTGCTAAAGTTTACCTCAGTTATAAATAGTTAAAATGGAGGGGAAACAGCAGATTTAGCACAGTAATTAAATAATTAGTCAGACTGAAAAAAAAACAAATAAACTTTTAAAACTAGCCTGGCACTTGAAAAATCTAATACACTTACTTAAAACACACACACACACACACACACACACACACACACACACACACACACACACACAAAGAAACACATTACTAACCACAGAAGGAAACCTCAACTCAGAAAAAAAATATTTTAGTGATTCCATTCTCTTTTTGATGATTAGAATGTATTCAGAAATAAATTAAACATACTCACCATCATTTTATATTACTTCCATACAATTAAGTGTTAAAACCATAACCAATCACTGTATAGCAATGAACTCACTCTTCTTTAAAACCATTACATTCTTCATCTGGATAAAAGTAAATAAAAAACATAAAGTGCCATTTATACACACTGGGAACTTAGTAAACATTTAATATTTATGACCTTATTTAAACCAGGCATTTTGACTGCCTATAAATTAATCTGCCACTTGACTTCCTTGCTCTCCAGTTCAGTATTTAAATTTCCTGCAAAAGCTTTGTTAATGAAATGACCTAATACAAAAAAGTAAAACTTTTAAAGGAATCACAACATTCCACGTTTAGTTAATGCATTATTACAGTCTTTTTTCTTTATGGCCAATAAATGTTCAGAAATTCAGTAAGACATTTTTCTTGTAGGTTTTCCTACATAAAAACTGTTGCAGGTGTCACAAAAGCTAAATAAACTGCCCTCATCTGTGGTACAAGTGTATCAACTTTTAGACCAAAACTGTCTCTCATTATTATGTTGGAATTTTCATAAATGTGCCTACAATATTTACAATTTTGACAAACATATGTTCCAAAAGGCTGTCCTTGCATGAAGTTGCTACCACCTGATCTCTCTAGCATACTTTTAATGTTATGTGTTCTTTTATAAGTGAAGCCAGGTTTCTTTCCAACAACTTTGGTCAAATCATTGATCTAATGTTGTCATTTTCATTAATTCCTCAACTGTTGAGTTCAGATCCGACTCAGCTGCTTTTACCAGGTTGTGGAACATTGAAACTCTCGAGCTCCTCCCTTACTCATAATGCCCTGGTCCCCTAACATTGTACAGATCTTGTTTGCTGCCTTAGCATACGGACGTGGTCACTGCAAACTCTCGGGTTGGCTAGCTGATTTTTTGTGAGGGAAAATTTTTCTTTGGATTTTTCTTCAAACCTTTTCTCTTAGATTTATTCCTATTTTTTATAGTGCTATCCTCCCTTTTTTCCTTATTACACTGTTGTGTGTAAATCTTGTTACCATTGCTGGTATTCCTTTTCTTGTACTAATTTAGCACTTAACTTCTTGCCATCATTAGCAGCCTCTTTTCTCCTTTCTCCTTTTTTAAAAAAAAAATTCCTTTTCTATATGTGTTTTTTGGTACTTGCTGGATTTGTATTTTACAATGTCTGAAAAGAAACATTTGGATTTTAAAAAATGTATGGCCTGCAGCCATAAGATACCCTTGTCTGATGTGCACTCTAAATGCATTTATTGTCCTATGCGTTTGGACTTAAAATGTTGCATATGCAAAGCCTTAAATCCTAGGGCTTTGATAGATTGAAAAAAATAAACTGATCTTAAGAGGTTTGCTTCCATCCAAATCAACAGCATCATCTGGGCCTCAACTGCCCAAAAAATTAAATAAAAAGGATGTGAAAAGCATTCCTCAGATCTGACCTCTCCTTTGACTCTGAGCTCAGAAATGCCTTGCAAAGTTCCAAAACCTTCAGATCGGACTCCTTTGGATCTGAAGGCAAAATCTGATGTCTCCTCGGACCTGATCACCACTGGAATTGGATCCGGTTTCCTCTCAACTACCTTCTTTCTTGGATAGGTCTCCTAGACACCATCACTCAAGAGCACCATCAACATCTTCTAGTCATTTATCCAGATGTCTAACAAAAGTGGATGTGGACAGGGAAATGAGGAAGTTCCTCTCGACACAGATTCAAATGGGGGTCTTTCTGGCTCCAACCACATTGGGTCCAGAGACCTTCATTAGTACTACCCCACCAGTTCTTGCTCCTTTTCTGATCTGACCATTGGTTTTAGAGCAGTCAGATCTGAAGATTCCAGAGTTGTCTTGATTGGATCTGAAGATCATGGTATCTTTGACTCCGGTGGCATCTCTGAGTAGACCAGTACTGAGCACTTCAGAGCTGGATGACTCCCTGAGCTGTAGTGTCAATGCTGGGTTCAGGGTGTTGGAGTCAACTTTGAAATTGTTGGCACTGTCTCTAGCTTGGCTTTAGATAGCTGGACTCCAACTTACTCCTCGATGGTTTGCCTTTGGGGCAGATGGAGCCTACTGTTCGGAAACATGTTTTCTCAGAGCCATTGGCTTTCTCTTCTTTGAGGCACTCTGCTTTCGAGGTAGTGGAGAGAGCTTTTTCTGTTCCCAGAATCCTGACTTTTCCCCTCTCCTTTTTGACTCAGACTTCCCAACTCCATTCATCTCTGTGCCTAGAACCTCAACCACCTTCACCACTGAGAGTGCCAGCCAAGGCAAGCCACCAGGATACCCAGCAGGGTATACTAATTTCTTCAGATACCTCTCCAGAGTATCTCACTGAAGAAGTTCCTAGAAAGAAAAACTGCAAAAGAAGGCACTTAGACTCTCCACAAAAGTCAATCACAGAGGGTACCAACTTTGATGAGGGAGAGGGTCCCAAAGATCACCGTCAGATGACATCTCATTTGGAGACATTCTAGAATTCTCAAGCAAAAGGGTGGTTGGTCTCCTGTCAACTCTCCCCCAAGAGAAGTTGGCATTCCTGGAGTTAAAGCTGTCCTGTCTACCTCCTGGGTTACTCCACCTGCCGATGAGCTCATTCATTTGGTTTCTCGATGAGTATGGAAGGAACCTGAAAACAGCAAGCTTATCCCCTAGAGACCAGATAGGATCCTTGCATCACCAAAGGACAGCTAGTTTTGAAGCAAATGTGTATCTGTTGATGCCATGGTCATAGCAGAAGCCCGAAAAAGGAACTAGCAGAACAGAGTTCCTATGTCCATCCCCTAGTAGGGAGTCTATGGTGCAGAACTGATTTGGGAAATGTGGATATGCTTCAGCAACCTTTGCTGTTCAGTTGCTGAATTATTTGGCACACTTCACTAGACTCTAGAGGGATTTGATTAAGGAACTCACCAAATCTCTCTCTGGGACCATGTCTGCTGATGCAGAGAATACTATTGCCTCACAGCTGGCTACCTCAAATCCATTTTAAAGTTGTCCATGAGACTTATCTCCCATGCAGCTGAGGGTACCTCATGGGCAGCAGGTACAGGCATTTCCATAAGGAGACATGCTTGGATGCACTTGTGTGATTTTTTTGGAGCCCTTCAAATCTTCCTTTGTCAATGCTTCCTTTGACAGAAGTTCTTTATTTGGTCCCAAGGTTAAAAACACACTCCCCATGTGTGAACAGGAAGGTAAGATGCTGTTTGCTGTGGGCATATCTTTTTTTACCCCTTAACAGGCATTTTCTATGAATCAACAAGGTAGATGAAAAATGTGGTTCAGAAAATTCCATGATCCCTTCCAAGATCCACATGGAGATAGTTCCCTCAGGGGTAAAGGAGGAACTTTAATGGAAATTGCTGACCCCATGGCAGAGGTGGTCTGCAGAATCAGGGTTTGAGTGATACCTTCTTTGACAGGTCCTATCAGTGCTTCAGAAAGGAGGCACAACTGCCCATCTCTGAAGGCAGTTGGGGGTCACTTATCCCTACTCCAGAAATTTTGGCTAGACATTATAAAGATTCTTGGGTGCGGAAAATTATTTCCAGACTTTATATCCCTTTCTCTACCACCCCAATTAATAATGAACAAAATCCCCAATATTTCACCCAGTCAGAGGGAAGCAGCAGCATTACTGATAAACTGGCTGCTAGAAAAAAAGAGTCCTCCAAGAAGTCCCTCAGACCAGAGAGAACCTGGAACTTACTCAATATTCTTTTTAGTGCCCAAGAAAGCAGGGAACTGGAGACCAGTTTTGAATCTCAGAAATCTGAACAAGTCAGATCTCATGTTGTCAGTTTACATTCTGTCCTCAGCTGCTGAGTTTGGATCTGATCCTCGGATCTCACACTTCCATTATTAAAGCTCATGGCCATCAAAAGCTCTCAAGATCTTCCCTTACCCACAATGCACCAACCCCTAACATACCTCAAATCTCATTTGCTGCTTTTTATAAAAGGTGTGGTCAGCCTGAGCTCTTGAGTCTTCTAAAAATAAGTGTTTTTTTCTTAATAGTTTCTTCTGTCATAAATCTCATTATTATATTACTCCCTTACCT
Source organism: Protopterus annectens (assembly GCF_019279795.1). Classification (NCBI taxonomy): domain Eukaryota; kingdom Metazoa; phylum Chordata; order Ceratodontiformes; family Protopteridae; genus Protopterus; species Protopterus annectens. The sequence goes on from NC_056739.1 coordinate 696,751,290, forward strand.
TTTACACTTAGTGTAATACTTTGCTACCATCACTGGTAATTTTGCTAGTCTTTGTTTTCTGCTGTTTGTTACATATTAATGTTGTCTTTGATAATATTCCTTATATCCTTTTCCCCTTTTTCCTTTATTCTCTCCCTCTTTCTAATAAAAAAAAGAATTCAGTTTCTCTTTGTTGTCAGTATGTCTGTTAAAGGGCCTTCCAGTTTTAAAAAATGACAAAAGTGTCAGCAAAAATTGCCCCTTTCAGATGCCCATGTTTTATGTGTTTTTTGTTTGGGCCTGCAACATTTCCATGAAGACTGTACTCTATGCAAAAGTTTCAACCCTGGAGCCAGAGCAGACAGAAAGAATAAATTGACATTAAAGGGGTTGCTTCCTTCAATCTTTGCTGAAGCTATTTCTGGGGCTCAATCCCCAAGACTAAATCTAAGGAGTCTTTGACTAACTTTCTGAGACCTTCTACTTCACTGACTCCATCTTCAGAGCTGACTAAGAAAAAGCCAAAGCCGGATCTGAAACCAGTTCACATCCACTCTCCTTTAGATCTACTGAAAAAAATCTACAGATTCAAGCTGTTCAAATCTGAAGAGCCTACCTAGGACAAGATACTCACCAGCATTGCACCTTGTACCTTCCATGATTCCCTTTCCTTTTTTTGGAGAGACGCCTTTCCAGGTCACCATCCCTTGCCTCATTGTGTTCTTTCAGGAGTTTGACTGAACAAAACATGGACAGAATGATGAGGAAATTCTTCTCAGCACAGATACAGATGGGTGCTCTTCTGGCTCCTACTACCTTGGGTCAGGAGGCCCATCCATCTACCACACCACTGTTAGCTGCTTCTTTTCTGATCTGACCAATTGTTTCAGAGTCCCTAGATCTGAACAATCTACCTCAGATCTGAAGATATCTTTATATTTGGTCTGACGCTCTCTCTGAGTGTACCAGCTGTGACATCTTTGGATCTGGATGGCTCTCGGACCTGAAGCTGCCTTGTTGGGTCCGAGGCATTGGAGTTGACTCCCATGTTTTTGGAGCCATCTCTGCTCCTTGGAGTCTTGGCATTGGACAGCTTGGTCCAACTTCTGCCTCAGGGAGACTGCTTTTAGAGCAGAGGAAAGCAATGGTCTAGAAGCCTGCCTTCTCAGAACCGTTGTCTTCCTTCTCACTAGATACATCTGTATTTGAAGTAGTGAAGAGACTGTTTTGTGCTCAGACAGTATACACAGATCCAACCCCTCAGATCTCCCATCTGGTTCCCAGCTGTCTCTGTGCTTAGAGCCACTTCATTCTATGCCACAGGACAGCCAACTCAAGGCCCTCAGATTACTCATCAGGGTTTTACAATTTCTTCTGACACTTCACCAGAACATCCCACTGAGGAAATCCATAGGAAATAGAAATGCAAGAGGAAGCACTTAGACTCTCCGTAATAGTCAGTCACTGAGGATACTGATTTCAGTGAAGGATAAGGGCCCCCCACAATCTCTTCCAGAAGATGTCTCATTTGGAGACATCTTCTGGAAGATGTCTCATTTGGAGACATTCTTGAGATTCTTAAGCAGAGAGGAGGTTGGTCCTCCAGCAACCCCTCACAAGAGCAATCAGTATTTCTGGAAGCCTTTGGAGCTGAGCTGTCTACCTCCTGTGTTACTCTGCCCACTGATGAGCTGATTTATTTGGTCTCTAGGCAGGTGTGGAAGGAATCTGATTCAGTTGAGCCAGTCCCTAAGAGGCTAGATCAGATTCTGGCTCAACCTATTGGGAAGAAACTCTGGAGTAAGGGGGTGCCTGCTATGTGAATGCTATGGTCATGGCCACAGCCACCAAGAAGGAACTTGTTGAGCAAATCTTCTCTGTTCATCCCCACTAACACAAAGTCTAGGGCAATGGACAGATTTGAGAAGTGTGTGTTTGTTTCTACAATCTTTGCCATCAGGTCGCTGAACTATTTGGCATATTTTACCAGACTATAAAGGGATTTGATCAAGGAACTTTAAAAATCCCTTTCTGAGACCATTACTGTCACCTCTCAGCTGGCTACCCTCCAATTTATTTCAAATTTGTCCATGATGCTTATCTCCCATGCAGCTGAAGGTGCCTCAAGAGCAGTGGGTTTAGGCATTTCAATTAGAAGGCATGCCTGGATGTGCTTATGTAATTTTGCATAGACTTTCAAGCTTCATTCACCAATGCACCCTTTGATGGCAGTTCATTGTTTGGCCCAAAAGTGAAGGACACACTCTCCAGGTGTAAAACAGGTGGAAAGGCCCTCTCTGCAGTGGGCATATGTTTTTTTTGACTCCTCAAAGATCCTTTTCTAGCAATCAATGAGGTGGATGAAAAATGTGGTTCAGGAAGTCCCAGGGTCCATTCCAGGGCACACATGGAAATAATTCCCCTAGGGGCAGAGGGAGGATATCAAATGGGCGACAATGCTCACACAATAGAGGAGGTCCACAGAACCATGGGTCCAGAGATTCTCTCTCTGATAGACCCTATCAGCACTCTTGAAAGGAGGCCTAATTGTCCCCCTCTGGAGGCAATTGGGGGTCAACTATCCCTACACCAGAAAGTCTGGTTAGGTATAACAAGAGATACTTGGGTGCAGAAGATTATTTCCAGAGGTTATATAATTCCCTTTTCCCTTCCACCTCCAGCTGTATGCAGAATTCCAAGTGTTCCACTCAGTCAGAGGAAATACAAAAGCTGCTAGAAAAAAGAGTCACCCAAGAGGTCCCAACAGACCAGATAGAATCTGGAACTTACTCAAGATTCTTTTTAGTGCCAAAGAAAACAGGGGGGTGGAAACCAACTTTGGATCTCAGCGACTTTAAAAAAGCAGTTCAAAACACAAAGTTCAGATAGTCACTGTGTAGTCCATTCTGCCTTTTTTAGGCTAGGATGATTGGATGTGCTTGAAAGATCTTCAGGATGCATGCTATCACATACAAATTGATAGACAATCCAGAAAGCATTTACACTTCTGGCTGGGAGCCAGTTACTACCAGTTCAGAGCACTGCCCTTTGGCCTCATCATAGCCCCCATGGTGTTCACCAAATGCATGGCAGTGGTAGGAGATCACTTGAGACTGCAGGGATTGTAAGAGGTTTCATACCTAGATGATTGGCTCATTACTGTCCTGACCAGGTATCTACTAATAAGAGCAAGATATCAGGTCCTCCAGACTTGTTCTCATCTGGGGATAACCATAAATTACAACAAGTCTCAGTCACACCTGAATCAAACCTTGGAATTCATAGAAGCAGTGTTCAACACGGTATCAGTGACAGCTTCTCATCCTATCTTAAGAGTACAGACTATCAGATTCCAGGTCAGGAAAATAATTTGCAGTATCAAAATTTCAGCTCAGTTAATTCTGCAAACCTCAGGGTCAATGTCAGCAGCCATTAATTTAGTTCCTCTAGCAAGATTTCATATGAGAACTCTTCAATGGATGCAAACAACTCAGTGGTTGATTCTGTATCAGCACGTTAGCACAAGTAAGAATCACTCAGACATGCAAGAGATGCCTTTGGTGGTGGATTTGATCATATCAGGTTCTTCAAGGCTGTCCTTTCATCCTCAATCAGCCCAAGGCTACCATGGACGCTTCCCGGATTGGGTGGGGGGCATTTTCTGGGGAAGACAGTCCAAGGTACTTGGTTCCATGAAGAGGCCAACATGCATATCAATGTTCTAGAAATGAGAGCAGTGCTCTTAGCACTGCAAGCATTCCAAGACTCTCTCCCTTTTGTGACAGTTGTGATCCAGACAACATATCAGTACTTTGGTTCATCAACAAACAAGGAGTTACCAGAACTTACCCCTTGTGTTGAGAAGCCCTCGGAGTGTGCCAATGGGAGAGCCCATCCAAGTGGTTTCTCATAGCAACTCACATTCTGGGGAAGTCCAATTTGACAGCAGACAAATTGAGCAGGTGCATTCTTCGGGCCTATACTAGAAGATTGAATGTGTAGGTGATCGAACACCTAAACATTGACCTTCTAATATCAAAAGCAAAAAACAGCGAATGGCCGATTTAACGTAGGGAAAGATTTCCCTTGTCCGTTCACCGGATTTTGCTATTTTCCTACTTTTGAGCGATCTCAGAGTTGGTATATTTAGTTAGGGGGTGTGGGGGGGGTGACAGCCTCCCACTTAATTTAGATGTACAGTAATGTTTTTTGTGTTGCGGCTGAGGGACCTATTTCCCTTGGATATTCGACATTGTGTGGTTCGATATTAGAAGATCGATGTTTAGGTGCTTGATCACCTAAATATTTGACCTTCTAATATAGACCCCATTCTTCTACCTCATGAGTGGTCTCTCAACTTAAATGTGACAGAAACCATTTTCTGCCATTGGGGTCAACCCTGTTGCAATCCTTTTTGCCTCTCCCCTAAACAACAAATGCACAGCTACCTTGCCCTAATCCACCCACTGGGGGAATCAGTAAGGGATCCTTTACTCCATGATTGTCCCCCGGTTTCCTTTATGCTTAGCCACCAATCCCCCAAATTCCAAAATTTCTACAGAAACCTGCCAGGTTGAAGAGCAAAGTCATTCTCATTGCAACTTACTGTCCTCGACACATTTGGTTCTCCTTCTGTTGGCCTCATCTTCTTTACCCACTTTGTTTTCTGGATCTGATTTCAGACCTCCTGTCTCACCCAACAGGCATGATTCATCTGGATATGTCAAACCTCAAGCTAACAGCATGGTTTCTCCAATTCCATTAATAGCCATACAACCGATGGTCTCTTCCCCCATCCCTCATACACTTTTACCTCCCTATAAGGCTTATGTAAGAAAACTTTACAGAATTAAATGGAAAAAGTTAATTTGCTGGGCACAGTAAAAAACACTGACCCCTTCTCAGCTCCTATACAAAGTGTATTTGAATTTTTGGCAACAATTTTTAAATGAGGGAGTTAGCTTCTCAACAATTAAAGTTCAGTTTGCAGCAATCTATAATTTTCATACTGGATTTGAGAATTCTTTTGTGGCTTCATCTAAAATTTGTAAAGCATTTTTGAGAGGCACACTCTTGCTGAGACCCTCATATAAAGATCCACCATGGGATCTGAACTTGGTACTGCAGGCCTTAATTCATTCTCCCTTTTAATCAGCAGTTAAATGCGATAATTTCAGAACTTCAAGCATTGTCCTCTAAACATCCCTACTTGATCTTTCATAAGGATAGAGTCACATTGCATACCAATGCTTCTTTCTTTCCTAAGGTGGTCTCAGACTCCAGTATCAATCAGTCCATTAATTTGCCAGTTTTCTTTCCTAAATTGGCAAACAAAAGTGAATATATGTTGCATTTATTAGATGTTCACAGCAATTAAATTTTTTACTTACATGGAACAAAAGAAATTAGAAAGACAGATCAATTATTTGTACCCTTTGTAGATGCTAAATTGGAAAAAAGCAGTTGCAAAAGTATCCTTAGCCAGATGACTGACAGATTACATATAATTTGTCTACCATAAGCTGTGTCTAACCTTACCAAAATCTTTAAAAGCCCATTCAGCTAGGTCCATGGCAACGTCTTCAGTGTTTCTATCTAGAGCTTCCATGGACGATATATGTGTGTCTTCAACTTGGGCCATTCCTCTTACTTTTATCACTCATTACAAACTGGATCTGGTCTTGAGGGGAAGAGCAACCTTTGGCTCAGCTGTGCTCAGGAATATCCTTCCTTAGAGTCCACCCATAAATTGAGGAAGCTGGGGACTCTTTCCCAACAACTGAGGATAGAATGAAAATTAACATCAGATAAAGATGTTATGTACTTACCATAACGTTCCATCTGTGTTGTCCATTTTCATTCTTCCTCAATGTCTCAGCCACCAACCCCAACCTTTTTCACAATGGATTTCTAGAAGAATGAGAGATTCTAAGGACACCACCATCCTTAATGCTGAGCTCCAGATATGGCTTATTCTGTTAGGAAATTTATAGTAGTTCTTTCTACTTTATGTAAAACAGCAAACAAGATCTGAGGTATGTTAGTGGTGGTGCATTATGGGGAAGGGAGGAGCTTGAGAACTTTTTTCTGGCCACAAACTTTAGTAACAGTTGAGTCAAATCCAAGGACTGGATCTGAACCTAACATTTTTTTTTTTCAAAACAAGTTTATTGTTTTAACATATAAGAGAAATATCATAACAATTTTATACAAATAATTAAAAATAGGTATTATTATAATATTCAACAAAACAACTAAAGTATTTACAAAGACATCCACTACAATCAGATCAATTAATTAAACTAAAATACTGTGCTATTGAAATTAGATTTTTTTTAACAAATTTTGTAAATTATCCCATACAATAAAATGTGATGTTTTTCTAGTTGTTCTCATTCTAATTGTGCTTATTTCCATATGACACATTATATTCATAACATTTTTAAATTCATTGAACGAAGGAGGTGTATCTGAAATCCAATTTCTAGTTATTATTTTCCTAGCCACTGCTAGGATAGACCATAACAAGGGAAGCTTAATCTTTTAACACAATGAGGTACAGGTGTGTTGAATAATATAAGAGACTTAGAAATAATGAAATTATCTGTAAAAGAGCCTGCAAAAATTCATTAATTGACTTCCAGTATTCTTTCAACTTCATACAGTCATAAAACATATGAGCCCAGTCAGCATTAATTTCTACATTACATCTCTTACATAGATTATCTTTATTATTAATTTTATTCATCATCAAAGGTGTATAAAAGATCTATGTAAAAATTTCCATGTATAAAGTCTCCAGACAATGGAAGATGTAGTTCTATAAGCAGATTCCAATATATATTGTTTATCTTGTTGAGTTGGTGGGTCCCCATTAATAGAGGTGAAATAATTCCAGTATGAATCTACATTGTAAAAAGTTTCTTGTCTGATAATTTTATGTATATATGAAAGTTTACCTTTATCAGAAACTTTATGCTGTAAATTTATTATCAAGTAATCAATCAGTTTTGGAATAGATTCTTTAACTGTTATAGACATTAGATCTATTCTATCAATGAGATGTTGTCTAAAGATCTGAACCTCTAACCAGCAAGTTTCTCTTAGATCAAATTCTTGTTTTAAGAACTCTAGATTTTTAACTTTATTATCAGATATCAGCTGATACCAGTACTTTAGATTATTATCTATAGCTAAATGAGCTCCTTCAGAAGTAGATGACATAAGCATACCCTGAGTATAGATTATAGGGAATACAATAAAATTCCATTCCCTATACTTAGGGTGCATGAATATAAAGTTACGATAACTAATAATAATATTTAATGGGTAACAGACCATATGTTTAGGTGTAACAGGTGAAGTACAAAATTCCTTTAGCAACCACAACATGGAGTTATTTATAATCATATTTTTATGTGTTAAGGAGATTTTCATGAAGTGCATACTAATTAGCTCCCAATAATCTTTCCATTTTGCGACATATGACCGATCTATTAATAAAGTAATAACTTTTATAATAGAAGAGATAATATATAAATTAAAGTCTGGAAAAGAAATACCCCTTGAGACCAGCTATTAGTATGTTTCTTTAATGCAATCCTAGGTCTATTAGGTGCCCATAAGAAATTTAACATTAGTGTATTCAGTTTCTTGATAGTTATTTTTGTAGGTGAAAGTATTATTGATTGTATTAAGTATAAAATCTTGGGGAATATTATCATTTTAATAATTGTAAGTCTCTCCTCCATAGTAAAAAACATATTATTCCAGGTATTAAAAAGATTGTGTATATTAAGAAAACAGGTATTATAGTTATTATATATAATAGATTTAATATCTTTAGATAGTATTATACCTAAATAAGTTATCTGACCTGAGTTGGGTATATATTTAGTAAAATCACTAATGAGAGTATTTTTTCGTGTATATATAAGTAGCATTTTAGTGGTATTTCTGGTTTAATATTCAATGAAGAAAAAACTAAAATACTACCTATATGAACCTAACATTTGAGGAAGAATGAAAATGGAAAACACAGATGGAATGTTATGGTAAGTACATAACCTCTTTTTCAGTACACAAAGTTTCAGTCCATTCTGTCTTTTCTGCACAAGGATGATTGTATGTGTTCACTAGATTTTCAGGATGCATACTATCAAATCAAAATGATTAGATGATCCAGGAGATATCTGCATTTCCAGCTGGGAGCCAGTCATTACCAATTCAGAGCTCTGATCTTTGGTCTCACCACAGCCCCCAGGGAATTTACCAAGTGTATGGCAGTAGTAGCAGCTCACTTGAGGCTACAATAATTCTGAGTGCTTCCATATTTAGACAACTTTGACCAGGCATCATCTCATGAAAGATTGAGACTATGTACTCCATCTATGCCCTCACCTGGGAGTTATTATTGATCACCACAAATCTCAGCTCAAACCAACTCAAGTATTGGAGTTCTTCAGAGCCTTGCTCAATACAGTATTTATAACAACCTCTCTCCTTATCACAAGGGTTCAAACAGTTTGATCCCAGGTCAGAAAGATCATTCAAAATTCTTCTCTGTCCACTCAACTGATCTTCCAAGCATTGGGGTCTATGTCTCCAGCAATCATTCTGGTACCATTAGCAAGGTATCACATGAGGATCTTTCAGTGGACTCTAGTGACTCAGTGGTCCATTCTCCATCAATATTTATCTTCTCAGATGAAGATAACACAGATTTGCAAAAATTACCTTCTATGGTGGATTCATTCAGATCAGGTGAAAGAAAGTTGTCCTTTTGTTTTCCCTCAGCCTAAATGCATAGTAACCAATGATGCTTTCCAGATCAGGTTGGGGGCACTTCTTGGAAAGGACAGTCCAAGGCAAATGGTCCACTGAAGAGACCAACACTGCACATCAATGTTTTGGAGATGAGAGCTGTCCTGGCATTGTAGGCCTTCCAAGAAACTCTTTCCTCTGGGACTGCTGTGATCCATACAGACAATATGTCAGTGGTCTGGTACATCAGCAAACAAGGGAAAACAAAATCTTAGCCCCTATGTCGAGAAGCTATGAGAATATGGCAATGGGCTTTCTCATCTATTTGGTTTATGATAGCAATACATATACTGAGAAAATTCAATGTGATTGCAGACAAGTTAAGCAGGTCCATTGTAATGCTTCATGGATGATCCCTCAATATGAGGGTTTTGGAAAGGATTTTCCACCAGTGGGGACAACCATGCTGTGATCTGCTTGCATCTCCCCTCAACAACAAGTGCAGAAGGTTCTTTGCTCTGATCTCCCCACTGGGGAAGTCACCAAGGGATTCTCTACTTCACAAGTGGCCCTCTGGCCTCCTTTAGGTATACCCTGTACTATGTCTAATCCCCAAATTTCTTCAGAAAGTTTCTTGATTGAAGAGCACAGTTATACTTATTGCCCCTCACTGGCCTCATCAGATTTGGTTTCCTTTTCTTTGTCCTCTTCTAATCTACAACCATGGATTCTGGATCCAATTCCAGACCTTCTGTCTCATCCAACAGACATGGCACATCGAGACATTCCAGACCTAAAGCTGACTGCATGATTTCTTCACTTTCACTGATTGCTAGACAGCCCAGGCTCTTCTCTCCTGTCTGCTACATTCTTTTATCTTCTCATAAAGCTTCCACCAGAAAACTTTACAGAAATAAATGGAAAAGATTTGTTTTTTTTGGCACAGCAAAAATATATAGATCCCTTTTCAGCACTGATTCCTAAAGTTTATGAATTTTTAGCTACAGATTTCAATGAAGGTGCTAGCTGTTCTACAGTCAAAGTACAATTAGCTGATATTTCCAATTTTCATATAGGAATAAATAACTCATCTTTAGCTTCCTCCAAACTTTGTAAAGCCTTTCTAAGGGGACTTTCTGTCATAGGCCCTCTTTAAGACCCCACTCCTCCATGGGATTTAAATATCATTTTGCAATCCTTGAAATAATCCCCTTTTGAACCATCAGCTAAGTGTGAACTAAAATTTTTAACTTGGAAAACTGTACTTTTAGTTGCCATTACCTCAGCTAGGAGAGTTTCAGAAATGCAGTCCATGTCCTGTAAACCCCCTTATTTGATTTCTCATAGGGACAGGGTGTTCTTGTGAACCAATCCCTCTTTTCTTCCTAAGGTGGTGTCAGAATCCAATATTAGTCAGACTATCAGCCTTCCAGTTTTCTTTCCAAATTTCTAAAATAAAGTATATGTTACACCTTTTGGATGTTCACAGACAATTGCAGTTTTATTTACATATAACCAAAAATTTGAGGAAATCAGAACAGTTATCTGTTTCCTTTTCAGAACTGAAACTGGACAAATCAGTCTCTAGAGTGATTTTGTCTAAATGGTTGCCTGATTGTATTGTCTTTGTTTATGAAAAACTGTTGTCTTTACAAAAACCACCAAAAGCTCACTCTACCAGGTATATGCCAACTTCCTCTGCCTTTTTATCTAGATCTTCATTTGACAATATTTATGTAGCTGCTACTTGAGCTAATCCTTGTACCATTATAGCTCATTACAAAGTGGATCTGGTCTCTTGGGGAAGAGCAGCATTTGGCTCAGCAGTGCTCAGTAATTTCCTTCCCTAGAGTCCTCCTGGGATATATGTAGTTGGGGACTCTGTCCCAACAGCTGAAGAATGAATAAAAAGGACAACATTACATAAAAAAGCTATGTAGTCACCATAATGTTCCATCTGTGTTGTCCATTTTCATTCTTCCGTAACTTCCTTTCCTTCAGTCCCTCTTCTTATTAACTTTTAGAAGAATTCAAAGATGCTGTAGGAACCAAATTCCTTTATTTGAGTTCCAGATGCTGTTGTTTCTTTTTTTCCCCCTAAGGTGTACAACCTTAATGGGCAGCAAACAAGATATGAGGCATTGTTTTACCATTACCAAAAAGAACTGCAACCAATAGACTCCAAAACATTTTAATTAAAACACAAACAGCTGAACTGTTCTCTCAAGCACCTCGGCTCTTAGAAATCCTTTTACAGAGTATATTCCATGAATAAAAATTAATCCTTTAAATACATTGTTTCTTAAATACATCATTAATTAAAACAGACATGGTTCATTTTTGCAGCTCCTTTTAAAGGTACAAAGCTATAAGAAACATTTCCAGTTGCATTCTCGATTGAATCCCTTAGGACTCAGAGTATCAAACTTTAAAATAAAAATTGACTCTTACCTTCTTAACTGTTTTTTATGTCCACTGTCCCTAACTGATCTTTAAAAACTTGTTCTAACACTGTTGCTTGCAATTCTGTTGAGTCTCCCCCATGCATCTCTAAGAAATGCATAGCAACCGGGCTAAATTCACTCCCCTTCCTGATGTCATGTATGTGTTCCTTCAGTCTTGTTGACAAGCTTCTCTTACTTTCTCTGATATAAAATGAATTGCATGGACACTTTAGACAGTATATTATCCCTTCACTTGGGAAACTATATGTACCCATTTCCTGAACTTTTTTGCCATTTATACTTGAGAAGCTTTTTCTTACAAATGAACAAATCCTACACTTTCCACAAGGAAATGTCACCTGCATGTGTATTGTCTTCCTTCTGGTACTAGTAGGTAATTCAAATCTACCATGTACCAGCCAGTCCTTTATACTTCTTCCCTTTGTGAAAGACATGAGGAATGTTAGGGGACCAGGGTGTTATGGTTAAGGAAGGAGCTTGAGAGTTTCAATGTTATATGAGCTGGCAAAAACAGCCAAGTCAGATCTGAGAGTTGGATCTGAACCCAACAGTTGAGTAAGAATGAAAATGGACAATACAGATGGAACATTATTTTGAGTACCTAACTTTTTTTTACCAAGTTTGATTTTCCAATTATTAACTAAAACATTCTTGATTTTGTTATTGTTGACACTAAAAGGCAGCAGAAAATACCTAACAAAGCCATCTTCAGTTTTATCTGTCTTTATGAAAACAATTTAATAATATTGGTGGAGAATTTAATTTTAATTTTCTCTGAATTCTTCCATAGTAGAAACTAATTTTTGTTTTTTGCAGCCTCTATTAATAAAAATATTTTTCAAAAATGTTGTCTCTATTTGAAATTCTGTGTCTCTTCTGACAAGTTGACTTAACCTTATAAATTGTCCTGTTATGATGTTTGATTTTTATATATTGTGGGTATTGGCCATTGTAATGGAAATAGTTGTTAATAAACATACTTTTGTGATATATAGGTCAATGAAAACAAGAAGAGTTAGATTTAACTCTACAGTCACATCCAAAATCGTGAACAATGTTTGATTTTGATTTAATTGATTGTTAAGTCTCTCTTGTCTCTACTGAATTCCTGTTGATTAGAATGGACTTTTTCCAAGGCATCTCTCATATTATTTGACTCAGCTATTAAAGGAAAATCTGTCTCAGAAACAAATTGTTTGAAAAAAGTTAATCAAACTTAGTTATATTTCTAAGTCCATTAGTGTTAATAGCATACACTTCACTTTTTTATAATACTCATTGTCCATTTTTATTTTTTTCTTTCCTTTGTGTATAATCTTAGCTACATGCCTTGCAATTTTAGAAAAAACACCATTGCAAAATTCACTTGATGTAAAAAAGAAGGGTTGTTTCTAATACTGACATCAAGGGAGTGGATTTGCACTTTCAAATTACTTAATTTAGTGGTATTAACCTCAATCAAAGTTCACATAACTGAAATACCAGTGGCATTAAATATTATAACCTGCTTTTTATAAACAGCATCTTCTTCACTTATTCTATTAGGAAATGTAAAAACTCTTAAGTCCCCATGGCACTTGCCTTGAATGAATGCATTGTTCCAAATAAAATGTTCAAATTCTAAAATCTTGACTTTCACTAATTTCTTCTCAGATTCATAAATGCTGTTTTTTGTAATTACAAAAGAATTGCTTACAGGGTAAATTACTCTGACAAACTCACCATGCAATGATGATTTTTTTAAACAAGTTCATTGTGTTTGTTAAATATTGCTCCACATCACCACAGCTGTAATTCCTGTCAGACATAGAATTAGCCAGTAGAGTCTCTTCATTGCTACTCACTGAAGAAACCAAAATGGTATTTAACTCCTGTACAGTAACTGTTCCATGAACAGTCCCCACAAACTGTGTGAATGCATCACGCACCTGGGTCACAAAATAATTGAATGTTTTAGTGAAAGCAATGAAATCCACTAGAACAGGATGGACAGAAACATCCAATTTTTTATACATTGTTTGACAAAAGTCATATTAAAACTTAGCTGGAGCTCTCCACCCCTGTAAAACCAAGTCACACTGAAAAAACAAAAATAACCTTTTACATCCAGTCCAGTAACAGTAAAACATAATAAACCTACTTAAAACACACACACACAAAATTAACAATCACAGAATGGAAGTCCAACTCAACAAAATTTATTTTAACACTTTCATTCCCCCAGATTCACGAATCCTCCATGTAAGACTTAATAAGTCTTACTCTGAGGCTGCAGTTGAACGGTATGACATCAGCGTGCCATGAATATTCATGAGGGCATGCTGACTCAACCGTAAGTTTTACACAGACCATGTAAGAAAGCAGGGGGCATGTCGGACTGTTGAGCAGTCTAAATGTCCACTCCCCTGCAAGTGTTTCAAAAGTAAAAAAAGCACACACACAAGAGCGAGTCTGCTCAAATGTCCCTGCACCCAACACTACACTCTCTGATATTGTAAACCCCTATAATAGTTCTAAAACGCAAAATATAAAATATATTTATTTAAATTCCCAAAATAGCTGCCCGTATTTGCACGTGTGTGCACGGGTGTGCCCATTACTTAGCTGCAGTTAGCAATTCAGACATGGAAGAGGATAAGAAAGAATGTTTATGCAAATCACACCAAATAGCAATAGTGTAATGGTAGAGCATTCGCACAAAAAAGAGGCATTCACAGTTCGAGTCCCACCACTCCCCTTCGTATTTATGTTTTAAATTAGTATATGAAATAATACCTGACAAATATGTTTAAACATTACTAAAGAGCAGTGAAATGGCCAATGTGTCAGGGAAGAAAACAAATATTTTAAAGGATCCTGATATAAAATTGCCTGCAGTTAAGCAGCGCTTCACCCAGTGCAATAGAGTCGCCCGTAGTTTAATAGCGGTTTACCTAGCGCAATAGAGGTGCCCACAGTTTAACAGTGCTTTACCTAGTGCAATAGAGTTGCCAATAGTTTAATGGCGCTTTACCCAGCGCAATGTGTTTGCACAGATGTGTGCGCCGTGCCAACCAGGGCACTGAGAAGCAACGTAGAGCAAAGTTGCTTAAATGCAGCCACACCCCCTAGCCTGTCTGGACAGTATGAAAATAAAATGAATGACAAGTTTCGAACCCAGGACTCCGTGCATCAGAAGCAAAGTACAGAACCACTAAGCCATGACAGCATAAGGAAAACATTCACTGTTAACATTCATATACTTACGAATGATAGTTTAACCATTACTAAGCAGGTCTGCAGTCAGCCGAGAATTTTACAAAATGGCCAATCACATAAAAGTGCAAGAAATGTGGCATATTTAAGCCCCACAGGTGGGAATACATGCCATAACTGATTGTAGCTCACATCTGCAGTTAGAATGTCTGATGTCGGAGAGGGAACACGCTTCCAAGCACAACAGTGGGGCATCAAGGAGTCCAAATACATGGTTTGGCTCCTTGTCCACCATCACAAGTCAAGACTCCTGCAGGGCCAGTTCCAAGAGACAGAGTACAAGGCAGAGGCTTGGAACCGGTTAGCTCATGACCTCACCAGTGCCACAGGCATTCCTCGGACTGGTGAGCAGGTCCATCACCACCATGCAGACCTGAAGAGATGAAAGCTGGACCGCCTGAACCAATGGATACAGGAGGCCTGTGAGATGCATGATGCTCCACAACTGAGTATGTAGCCATGAAATGCAGTATGTAAGAATTGATAATGGAGTATGTATAACAGATAGGTATGTCTCAATATCCCTTTTTTACTTTACAGCTGCAGGTGACCGTGCTACGAATCAGCAAGCCTATGCTGATAGGCTGCTAAGGCTGCGCCACCAGGCAGGTTAGTGATTATTCTGCATGTATTGTTATATAAAATATGGGAGAGAGCATGAAAGAAAATGTTGTAGTCCAATAATACAGCCATAAAATTGCCTGAATAAGTCCTCTGCATGTACTGTCAGATAAAAACATCAGAGAGGCAGAAAAAGAGTCTAGTAACCCATTAAGAAAGGTAACATATGTCTGGAATAATATCTCTGCAGGCACTGTCAAATAAAATAAGTGAGTGAGCCTGAAAAAAGAGTGTGCTAACCTATTAATAAAGGTATAATATGTCTTGAACATGTCTGGCATATACACCGTTAAAACAAATAAAGGAGTGAGCCTGTGGAAAAGTGTGTAATGTCATTAATAAAGGTCTAAAACCCAGAATGTGTCTGTGTCACAGAGTCTGAAATGTTGTTGTACCCTTGCATTATACAAACAGTACTGTTTGAAAAGGTACTGGCAACCCAGATTTGTGCAGTCCCATATAAAGTGGGTGATGGAAGTGCTAGTAGCTGTGAAACATATATACAGTCCTCAACAGTCAGTTACTGGTTGGCATGCATAAGTAAATCTTGTACACTAGTAGCATGCTAATATGTTCCCCAAAAAAGTGAGTGTGCTTCAATAAATGCAGGTTCTGTACAAATTGAAGTGAAAATGTCATGTGAAAACATCCAGATATATAGATAAAGAAATATAAATGCAACCATGAAATATGTAGCAGTAACATCTGCATCTTGAACAGTTAGTATGTCAGATATAGGTCAAGTAGATATATTGAACTAGCCAAACCCACTACACAACCTAATGTATGGTGGCAAGTGTAATAATACATGTAGGGAATATACACCTGCAGTCACTAGGAATGTAGTGTAAAGTAAAAGTGTTTATAAGATGTTAA
This sequence comes from Protopterus annectens, assembly GCF_019279795.1. Classification (NCBI taxonomy): domain Eukaryota; kingdom Metazoa; phylum Chordata; order Ceratodontiformes; family Protopteridae; genus Protopterus; species Protopterus annectens. Next base: position 696,767,249 of record NC_056739.1, read on the forward strand.
CGGAAGTTTTTTCTACACCCTACTGTTTGTGCATAAACCATGCAATTTTACACCTCAATGGGTATGTGTAATCTTAAATATTTGTTGGGACATATGTCCTATTGTTTTATAAATATTTGCATTCATGTTGATGCATGTGCCATGTTCAAACACCACGTTCATGGTGGCCTGTTACTACCAAACATCCCTGCATGCTGTTGGAATATCCACTGTCGTTCAATATATGTATGTGTTATGCTTGCTGTTCAACTGTTGGAACCTTGGTGTGTTGGATTAATGGGAATATTACTGCATGCTGTTACAACTAATCTGGAATGCTGTTGTTTATGTTGTAATTAAACACACCTAATCACAGAATGTATGGGAAGGCCGGTCCCAGCAGACCCACCTGTCCCTCCTCAGCAGATGAGTGCACCTGGCATCAGCAGCTCTGTTGCCCAGCACGGGCTCCCCTCCTCCATTGGTCCTGTGCCACCTTCGGGTGGAAGCGTTGCAGTGGATGGGGCTCATCCCCCCGTGCAAGCATGGGCAGAGAAGGGCGACCTGTCACCCTTCAAAGTGTCTGGGCTGTGGTGCGTAGGGAGATCCAGTGTTCAGTCACTGATCCCTTATGCCAGCTTGAGGCAAGAGTGGTGCGTCTCTTGGGTGAGCCTGCCCGTCCTACTCATCCCCCAGCACAGCCACTCTCGGGGCTGTGAAGGTGCAGTGGTGACTGCCCATGGGTGGGGATCTCAGTTAAACTGTTACCATCTGTGGTCTCTTGGGCTTGCGATTTCCAAACAACCTTCCCCGTTAATTGTGTTCACCCACCCCATGTGTCAAATTCCGCCCCTGTATGCATCTTGTTTGTCTTGTCTGTTTATGTCCCCAACCTACTTCCCCACATATACCTACTTCCTCTACCTCACTTACCACTCTCACCTGAAAAAAAAAAAAAAAAAAGGGGCTATCTGTACCCGAAAAAAAAATATGCCTCATACATAGCTTCCCATTTTGCACACATGTCCATTGGACATGTACACCGATAATTCTAATTGGCAGTGCAACAAACTATGCTGTCCTCACCCCTCTCTCAGGGGTGGAAGATTTCAAATCTCACTCCAAATTTTCAACATATGCACAGCTGTTGCTGTTAAAAAAATGGGCAGCTATGGGCCTTCCCTACACCCTTCCTGCAGATCCCGAGCTTGTTTCCCTACTGTCTTTCCCTCTCTGTGCCCCCTTTTCTCCACTTTCCTATCTCCCCATTTTCTTTTCTTTAAAATAAATTAGCTTGGGGGTTAGCGGGAGTAAGCACTCTTAAGCAGTAGTAAGCAGGATTAAGCGAGTGTGCACATGTGTGCGCTTAGCTAAGCGTAGCTAAGCATCACGCAAACCCGCACAAACCTGCTTACTACTGCTTAAAACTGCCTTAGTCACTCTGTACGACAGGGCCCTTGTATTGCTCAGCAGCAAAATAAAATACACCTGTCAGTCTCTAACCCCAGACCTTGGACTCACCAGTCTGCATGAAGTACCACTACACCACAGCAGATATACAATAACTTGGTGCTGAAAGAAATATATCATGCATTACAATGAGTGAATGTAAAGGGAGAACAGGAATGGCATAACACAAATCATGTTCTGTGGCCATTAACCAGCAAGTGTTGTGGAATTGCATGACATGACTGTGAAAAGAGAACCAGCCATGCTAGTAGGGAATAATGTTACAGTAGCACCTTACAAACCCCACACAGTATCAAAGCAGGATAAACACTGGCATATTTGAATAGGTCAGAGGCCAGACCCCCCAACTATGACTGGTTTACAGGGATGTCCCAAATTTGAAAACAGATGTTAGCTGTGCCCTTCAGACTCCCTGTGAAATGTAGTAACAGTAGGCAGAAATGTGGGGAATCCCACTTAATGATAAATGATAATAAGTGAGAGTAGACACTGCTTGCACGTCAGAAAAGGTGTAGTAATACATATGCTCAGAATCCCCCAAAGTCGCAACTGCAAAATATCTGAAATATATCACAGGTGTATCCCACTGATATGTACCTTTCCCTGAGGCTGTTCAAATACATACCTGAGAGTATCTGAGGCCTAGAAGAGTCAGAAACACACAGGCATATCAGCCTGTCTGCTGTTACACACTCTGTGAATAGCTGTAGAATGTATTCCACAAGCATGCCCTTATGTAGGAGTACAACACAGAAATATCAAAGGATGTAGCCATGTACTGCTAGCAACCACCTGTGACAATGCCATTGTTCAGGTGCTGAAAAGACTGGTGTGGTGCACAGTCAATGAATACTAGGCTAACCTCTGACTACCATCTGGATATGTCCACAGGTGGGAGCTACTCAGACAGATTACTAGCCTTTATAGACTTACAGGTACACAGCAACTCTGCATGTTCAGCAAGATAAACATCACATGATAATAAATAATGCACTCTGCAGTTCTGCACCCCTACCCAAAGGTACTATATACCCATGTAGTCAGGCACAAACAAGGGTGTAGGTAGGCATACACAGTAGTGAATTATGTCCAGTTGTCCTGAGCAGACTGTGCCAATGTCAACACAAACAAACCACAAACTATTCAGATGTGAGTAACGCACTAATGACAGTATAGCAGTTCACAAACAGTGCATGTGCCTGATATTCATAATTGGTAGTACAACATAATTAGTTGTCCTCACCCCTCTCTCAGGGGTGGAAGTTTTCAAATATCCCTCCTAATGTATTGCATATGCACAGCTGTTGCTAGGTAAGAAATGGGCAGCTATGGACCTTCTCCACACCCATCCTGTACATCCCGAGCTGGTTTCCCTACTGTCTTCCCCTCTTTGTGCACCCTTTATCACCACATTCCTATCTCCCCATTTACTTTTTTGTCAAAGAAATGAGCACAGGGGTTAGCGGGAGTGAGCACTTGTAAAGAGTAGTAAGCGGGTTTGCACCAGTGTGCGCATGTGTGCACTTAACTTAGCACTGCTAAGATATGATAAGCTAAGCCAAGCTTAGCTTAGTAAAGCTAAAATAAAATAAACTAAGCTAAGCTTAGCTTAGCATCGCTAAGCGTCATACAAACTCATGCAAACCTGCTTACAACTGCTTAAAAGTGCCTTATTCACTCTGTATGAAAGGGCCCTTGTACTGCTCAGCACCAAAATAAAATACCCTTGTCAGTCTCAAACCCCAGATATTGGGCTCACCAGTCTGGATGACATACCACTAAGCCACAGCAAACATAAATAAATATGCAATAACTTGGTGCTGAAAGAACTATAACATGCATTACAATGAGTGAATGTAAAGGGAAAATAGGAAAGCCAGAGGAATACATTGCAATAACTACTATTGTATGCCAGTTAATTCTCTAATTCGAAAAGAAAGTACATACTCCCATGTCTCCAGAGTTAGTATTTGGAGGTGTGAGTAAACCTGCACACTGAGAAGAGTGTACTGGGAGAAGCAACAGTCAGGTGTCAGTACAACATGCATTCCAATGGTTACAACCCAGCTGCAGATATGAGACATATACCAACCTTCTGACTGAGATAACAGTGTCCACAGCAAACAAGCAAGGTCCCCACTTTGCAAAACTGAAAGGGCTACACCTACCTAACCTATCATTTTATAGCAGTGTCCTGAAATCACAGTGAAAACTGCAATTACCACACAGCAGGCTGCATACAATTACTAAATGGTGGGCACCAATTGGTGCAGAGGCCATAACATGCACATGTGCAGATACATAGAAAAGCAGCCTGTATCTGCTGTCCACACATGCAATAATATCATTGCACCAACTGGGAGGGAGAGAGAGAGAGAGAGAGCAAGTGAGAGAGACAGACAGAGACAGACAGACAGACAGACAGACAGACAGATACAAACAGGCAGCAGGAGACAGACACTGAAAAGAAAGACCAGCACACAGAGGAAACCAAAACCAAAAAAAAAAACCCAATAAACCTACAACAGAAAGAGGTGGGGAATACAAAGGTAAGGTATGCTACAGATATGTATTTGCTGACATCTGAATTATGTGTCTGAAGGGTACTATACATACTGTGAATCATCCATATGTGGCAGCAGTCCGTATCTATATGTACATGCACATTTCAATAGGGCAAGGGACATACTGCAACTGTTGGTGAAGGCTGGACATATGTATGTTGTTGAAGGCTGCTATGTGCACATATGTAAGTAGGTGTAAGTGTGTGGCATTACAGACAGCAAGCAGTGCTGGTATATGTCATGTGGTGATTAAACGCTGTGGGACTGAGCTACAGGTAGTGAGGCCTGCTACAGCTATACGGCCTGAGGACAGCAGAATGTATTCTGCACAACATTGTGCAATAGTATTACATAACCATATGTCTCACAACTGTTGCATAATTGACATCCCCACCATGAAAGGTGGCCAGTATATGTGCCTATATGTGCAGCTTTTTGTACAGCAATGGATATTTAGATGTATGTGTATATATATATATATGTATATATATATATATATATATATATATATATATATATATATATATATATATGTGTGTGTGTGTGTGTGTATATATATATATATATATATATATATATATATATATGTGTGTGTGTGTGTGTGTGTGTGTGTGTGTGTGTGTGTGTGTGTGTGTGTGTGTGTGTGTGTGTGTGTGTGTGTGTGTGTGTGTGTGTGTGTGTGTGTGTGTGTGTATATATATATATATATATATATATATATATATATAGATAGATAGATAGATATAGATATATAGATATATACATATATAGATATATAAAAGTATAGATATATAGAATTATAGATATATAGATCTATATATAGATATATACATATATACATATATACATATATACATAGATATAGATATATTTAAATATATATAGATATATATATGGATATATATAGATATATATAGATATATATGGATGAATATATATATATATCGATATATCTGGAGATATATAGATATATATAGATATATATGGATATATATCAAATATATATAGATATAGATAGATATGCATGGATATGTATGGATATGTATGGATATATATGGATATGTATAGATATGTATAGATATGTATAGATATGGATAGATATAGATAGATATGGATTATGTATGTATATATATATATATATATATATATATATATACATATATAATAACTATATATATATATATATATATATATATATATATATATATATATATATATATATATATGTAAGAGAGAGAGAGAGAGGGACATACAGGGTCATATGTACTGCAACAGGTGCCTGTTGTCCAAGGCATGGACTGAACACCAGTGTTGAAACTGCAGTGCCATACCACATTTCAAAGCACCTTACGCAGTAACAACCACATAGGTGATAGCCTGTCTAACACTGAAGGTGTCAGAAGGGAACATGGGACACAGGTGGACTGTAGGCTCCCCTTTGATAATCACAGTGCCACAGTAGTCCTGTGATCTGTCCACGTGGTACGTGTCATCACAAAAGGTGCGTCATCTAGGGAAATATAGGTCGGTGTTCCCCTCTACTCATCACAATGCCCCATGTGGTATGTACCTCACATGACAACTACAGCAAGTGGAAAGGCCACAGACATACCTAACAAAGAGTAATACTGCCCTCAAACACATGCCCTATGCAGACTGACTCACAAAACCACAGCTGGAGTGCATTGCATACTGCCCACCCAGAGGTTACCACTGCCGGACATACAGAGGTATGTCACATCCATAGCAGTCGGCCAACCACCATGACAACACCTCACAATCCCTCCGGGCTGCATGACTTATGACCCTAATGCTTGTCACCTCACTAAACAGCACATGCTAGAGGTACAGTTTCCTATCCACAAATTTGCCATACTCTGGACTGAACCACCCAGCATTAACAAACAAGGCTCCTCATTAGCAGATGTCATCCATACCCCTGATGATTTTCATAGGTTCATAGGTTGGTACTAGGCTATCAGCCCTAGGGCCTATACAAGCCTAGCCATAAATATTCCCTGGCTATTTCTTCCCACATTATTTGCTTTCCTGGACCCCTGTCTAGCAGGGCGACTGACGTGATTACTGGGGTGAATTTCCTTTCTCCCATCCAATCGTCAATGTTCCTCTTGAAGAGGTCCAAAGAGGCACTCTGCTTTACATGTATGGGCAATCTATTCCAGAGTCTGGGGAGTCTCTGGGTCAGGAACCTATCCCTCCAGCATGTTTTGTTTATTGTGATGACAAGGTTTAGATCCCTGGAGCGTGTAGCTCTGAGGGATTGAGATTTCTTTAAGTGTAGCATGTCCAACAGCTCTGGGTTTGACATGGCCTTGTATGTTAAGCAGAGATCGCCTCTGAGTAGACAATATGGAGATTGGTAATATGCCCTGGGAGTCACCTCTGTGTATCCGGTTGACAGGAGCAAGTGAAATCACATTACATGTGTGTCAAAGGGCAGGGTAGCATATGGCTAGGCTGCTCTAGGCCCTAGGGCCAATAGCGTATTACCTACCAATGACACAATGCGCACACACATGTACTCAGTGCAATACCTGCTATGTGAGGTGGAAGTAGTGTGACAGTGACTGTGTGCAAGGTTTATAAAGGTGTGTTAGCTTAGTGTGAGGTTGTGTCTGTCATGGTAGTGTGTGTCCTAGGTGTGAGGCCAGAGAAAGATGTGTCACTTATTGGGATGCAGACATAGTAGGATGGCATAGGTTGTGCCGTAGATCCTTGTGTATGACTGTGGTATCCCATTGTAGTCTGAAGCAATACATTTATGCTCAGTAAGTGGTACTGCTGGTGAATCCAGCTCACATATGAACTGTTGTACTACCTGAAGCTGTAGGCCTAAATAGCACAGTATGGTGTATGTTCACATTCCCTGGTAACACTGTCCTGTGTGTTTCCTGTAGTCTGCACAGATTACATACCTCAGGCATAGGTATCTGTAAGTAGGGGCACACAGTACTATAAGGTACACAGGTAATGCTCATCTGTGTTGGCATACATTTGTGTGTTGTATGTATGTCTGATGTGTGTGTAATGATGCCTGTACCATGCCCGCAATCACATGTGTGTTACAGGGTACGTGTGTGTACCTAGCAACATGTATACTCTGTTACAGCAGTATGCCAGCTATATTAACAACCGTGCACATATGTTAGGTAGGGGTATGGCATCAAAGACTAGGGTGGTTTACTGGTAATACTGTAAATGTACATTGCATTCATTGCATTGGATGACATATGTCTTCATGCATTAGCTTGATATGTACCCCCGGGGCGAGGTCGTGCATTGTATCCCAAACAGTGTGCTGACTACTGGTGTACACTGGTTTGTGAAATGGAGTGTGGCAGGCACTGTCAGCCAGTTGTGGGCTGAGCACTGATATGTGGTATTGAACGTGTGTATCCTCTGATAGACAGATAGATGCTATATATGGCAGTTAAATGAGATCTATACTTCATAATGTTAACTGTGCCACATGACTTGCTCACACATATTGCTTAATTGTCTTCCAGGGATATGGCTCATCAATGCAATCCATCGTACACAGCTGCGGAGGAGCAGGGAATCCAGAACAGCCTGGTGCAGCACTATAACCTGCTTTTTTCCAGGGCCAGCCAGCACCACCATGAGCGTACTGCACTGTGGCAAGAACTTGTTCACCGGGTAAATGACATAGGCATGCAAAACTGGACATATGAGCAGGTACGCCATCACTGCAGTGATTTAATTAGACATGTCCGGCAGCATGCATCTGATATCCATAGGCAACAGCTTGCCACAGGTGGTGGGGCAGCCATACATCCCCCTCCTCACCAGAGTGGAGGAGCTGCTCCTAAGCATGGTGGCTCCTGGCCTACAGCAGCAACAGCATCACACATGTGTCATCATGGAGGCCGGAGCCACACAGAAGGATGACATGGAGCATGCAGGTAATATGCCCTAGCTGTAAGCTACTGTTACCTGTATAGTTAGCATATGCATATGTGAGATGTGTACTGTGTGTTTAGCAGTTGTGCTTTCTATCATGTGCAGTACTGATATTTTGAATAGTATCTGTACACCTATGCCTGTTGTTCTACTGTAGTTTAGCACACTCACAGTAGCAATGCCGCAGTTATGGCCACTGACAAACTGTGTCATATTCTTGTAGGTCCCTCTGGTGTGACAGCAGGGCAGACAATACATGCTGGTGAGTGTGTTAACACTTTAATAATGGTAATGAAATGTGCATGTCATAGGTGAGGTGTAGGCCATGTACACATAACACACCTACGCATAATGCATGCTGTGCATGTTTGCTGTGAGACATCAATCATCTCAGTAAAGTCAGTAGCTGACTCAATCACATGCAATGCTCAGTGCAGCAGACACAATTGTGGCAAAACTGTACTGCACATTGGATATGCATAGTTACTACAGCTGTACACAACAGAACACGTTTATCATACGCAGTACACGAAAACATGCAACATTTGGAATTACCACACACCCGCTGTAAAGTCACACTTCAGTATCCCACATGTCATGCACACACACATGATGTACCTCAGGGGTGGAGGCCTATCATGGGGCTATGCAACACTCTGCAACACATAACACAGACATGTTAGGCAATGCTCCCTATTGGGCACCTCACACACCCATGTACAAATTGGATGTGTAATTGTGAACGTAGCCACGGCACTGCAGTTTGGGTACAGCATGCTAGGCAGTGGTCTTGCACACATTAGTAGCTGTGAGTGACCACAAGATGCATGTTGATGATGGCACAGGGTACTACACCCCATCCAGTTACAGTGACCACAGTACTACTCATAGCAGTCATTGCTTTGCACCTCAGTGTTGTGTGTGTGCAAACATATGCACCTATACACAACATGCATAGCATGTTGTGTGTATGCTTACAAATGCCAGTATACACAATATGCACAGCAGTTGCCATCCAAACAAAGTGTCACATATATGTCCTGGAATGCTAGTGGGTGTATAGGTCACCTGACACACATTTGGGTATGTGTGGTGTTTGATGTTGCAGTCATATAGCATGCCATGCCATGTCTGGCACCAACATATCTGCAATATGTCCCACACTCACCATAATCACTGTACACTGGCCATGCCAAGCACTGGGATTCCTTCACATCAACATGCACCACTCATCCTGTGTGTGTACATAGCATGCATGTGCTACACCTGTGCCCACTATTATCTGCTTTGGACACAGACACTGTACTCAGACATGGATATCTATGTGTCACACAGATAACACATGCAGCCATGGCATGCATACTTGTGAGTGATGGTGCACAAGGCATTGCAGAGATGATAATACCTGCACAGCAATGTTGTGTCCATGTACACACTGTGTTCCAGGGTGTAGCCAATCACTGAACTACACAGTTGCATCAAACGCATGTATACTGCCATTAAATAGGGGCTTCTACACTTGCACTGCATGGTCTTGTGCAACACATATTCTGCATGCTGACACGTGTTTGGTGGCTGTTTACCTTGTGATACTGACACCCACCTTCACCCACTATAGAGTATGTTTTGGATTGCTGGTGTGTGTGTGTGTGTGTGTGTGTGTGTTTGTGCTGTAGTGAGGAGTGTATTAGTGTTCATGTGTTCATGTGTGCACGTGTTCATGTGTGCATGTGTGCATGTGTATGTGTGCATGTGTGCACGTGTTCATGTGTTCATGTGTGCATGTGTATGTGTGCATGTTTGCACGTGTTCATGTGTGCACATGTTCATGTGTGCATGTGTTCATGTGTGCATGTGTGCATGTGTATGTGTGTATGTTTGCACCTGTTCATGTGTGCACATGTTCATGTGTGCATGTGTGCATGTGTTCATGTGCAGACCGTAAAGTGTGTTTCCTGTCTTCCTCTCACAGGTGCTGAGTTAGGGCTGGCCACAAGCAGCAGGGAACCTGAAGCCACTTCCACGAATAGTGGTGATAATGAGACATGTATTTTGGCACAGGAAGGTTTGACAGGGTCTGTGGCTGGTCCGGCAATCGACAGTACACAGCGTTCAACCCCATCTATGCGCACACTCATAATGTCAATACATCCCTCACCACCAATGGCCATAGGCGAGGGACAGCATACAGTTGGCATTGACCAGGAGAGTGTGGTGCCCATGGCAGTTGCATCCCCTCACAGCAGCCATAGCCATATTCCTGGAATGGTACCACATAGGCAGAGGTCCAGGGGTTCTCGGGGGAGCACCGCTGGTCATATTTCCCCTGGAAGGCATGCCCTCACAGGTCTTACAACGTCCAGTATGTTTCGGGCTGTAATGCAGGCTCAGACACGTATGGAACGGTACACCAGGCAGGGACTTAGGGTGCAGAGGGCACATTACATCACTATCAATGACAGCATCCGTGACCTTGCCGGTGCCATCCGGGCTTACACCGAGGTCATTGATAGATGTTGGGGGGAGACATTAGATGCCCTCCACAATATGTCTTCCATGAGCCAGGACAGTGCGGGACAATTGCGACGTTGACGCGGACGCATGCCAGCAACAGCAACAGCTGGCAGTGGTCACGGACAGCCCACAGTTCACAGCCGCTCCTGTAGTGGCAGTACCAGCCCCAGCAATGCTGGGGCTGGCCTGTCTATTGACCGTCCCAGTAGACCACATGCACGTGGCTCTGGCCAGTCCCAGCAGGGACATGGGTCCAGTCATCATACCTCTGCCTCTAATGACAGTACCCAGTCAGGGTTGGTACCCGATACTGTCTGTAGCACCCCTGCCAGGCACAGTTACTGTGTCCCTGGCCGGAGACAGTGATCTGTGCAGCCTAGCAGGTTACAGTCTGTGGCTGTCCCACAAACTACCGTATATGGCAGCCACATGGTGGAGCTGTGTGCATGTAGACACACACATTAACCAAACAACTAGGGCTCACACATACACACACACATTACATCAACATTGGCCCATGCTGTACTGTTGTCCCTCACACACACACACAGACATGTCGATTGGATGGGTCAATGTCAGGCTCTGGCAAACAACAAAATGCCCTGTGCATATGATGATACCTGTGTCGCCTCCTGTCATCTGTAACATTGATGGAGGAACAAGCTAACATGCTGCTGATGCACAGGGTGACACTATAGCAGTGTAGCAATATTAGCAAGTTGTCAACAGGAAAGTGTAATGACATCCTTGTAGGTATATCTGAGCAGACATTATGCATCAAAGCTCTGATTGTCAATGTAGCATTGTTTACACCACTGTTAGGTCTGAGCATGTATTGTCCACCCATGTGCCACTTGGCTGAAGTGTAATGTGTTGCCAGCATGTGTTAGTGAGTGGCAGTATGTGTGTGATGTGTGCAGTACAGATTAGCAAGTGTACATCTGTGAACATGGTGGGTGTGCACTGTCTGCATGTACGTGCATAGTGGACACATGGGACATGTGGTATACCCTGTTGTACACATTGTTAACATCTCATAGTATCTTTCAGTGGACAGTATGCATTCTACTACAGTTATGTACCAACATGGGTAGACATGTGTGTATGACATGGGTTGACACCATGCTGTGGGTGATACCGTTAATATCTGTCAATGATTTGCGGTCTGGTAGTATACACAACCTCAACAACATGACTATAAGCAATCATTGGATGATGTCCTGACAAATGACACACAGTCGTAGGGAACTCAGTAACAGTTGGATCCTTCCGGTGCTACACTATAACACTGACCAGTGGTAATGACCGCCACCCATTCCTGTGACCAAACCTGTTTGGCATATAGCCCCCTTAGGTACATGCAAACACACTAGGGATGTGTCCATCCATATCTGGAAATGCATGCATTGGCCTACAATGCATTCCCTGGATGGAACGCATATCCTACACAAGGGTATAATACAGACAGATACCTGTTGTCTGATACATGTTGTATAGCAGTAAGCCGACTATGGCATAGTCATCCACATGTGCTATACATACTATCCTGTCAGTACCACACAGGTGGTAGCCCTCAACATGTATGTTGGGTACCAATGTGTACATATGGCCTAATGTTATGTCATGTGTCCCTTGGTATCCACATATCCATAGGTATTGTGGAGTCCCAAGGTGTATCACATAAGATATTAGAGGCCTGAATGCATATCCACAAGGCAGTTGTACACCTATAAAGACTGTCCATTATTGGCAGTTGTTGTTGTGTATGAACATGTCTGACATATACCCCAGGCATATGCCCTCACTCACTACTCTTAGGTAACTGTCATGGGTGTGTGTGGCACAGATGACCCTGGCCACAGATCATGACAATGGACAGCCTTGTCACATACATACATATGTGACCTACGATCTGAGAAGCAGCGGCACAACCTGTCAATGGAAACAAATGTATTCATGTAGTATGCAGGCTTCACACTTCTGTACTGATTGAGGGGACATACACATATATTTCTGCACCGCAGATACCTGATGTGTGCAATACACTTACTGTTGCAATCATAATATGTCATACCATAGTAAAAACAAAATCCACACTGCACTGAGCAACACATACAGTCAGTGTTTGCAGGATTTAAACCCCTATCTAAGTACGTTATGATAGTAGAGAGAAATGCATTAATATGGCATGCTATTTGCTTTATTAAGCAGTTTCACTTCTCCTGCTGCATTTATAGGATGTTGACATCATCAGACTTTCCAAAGAGAAATGTCCCTCTTTCAGTGTGTTTTCCCAGTCTACAAAAAGGGCACGCCTTTCAAAGACAATTGTACACACCCCACCCACAGTCAGCATTTGCAGGATTCAAACCCCTACCTAATTATGCGATAATACTAGGAAGAGATGCATTAACACGGCATGCTATTTGTTTTACTGGGTGATTTCACTTCTCCTGCTGTATTTATAGGATGGTGACATCATCAGTCTTTCCAAAGAGGAATGTACCTCTTTCAGTGTGTTTTCCCAGTCTCCAAAAAGGGCACTCCTTTCAAAAACAATTGCACACATACACACACCCCACCCATACAGACACAATCAGCATTTGCAGGATTCAAACCCATACTTAACTATGTTATGACATTAGAGAAAGATGCATTAACACGGCACGCTATTTGCTTTACTTGGTGGTTTCACTTCTTCTGCTGTATTTATAGGATGGTGACATCATCAGTCTTTCCAAAGAGGAATGGACCTCTTTCAGTGTGTTTTCCCAGTCTCCAAAAAGGGCACTCCTTTCAAAGAAAATTGTACACATACACAAACCCCATCCACACACACAGTCAGCATTTGCAGGATTCAAACCCCTATCTAACTATGTTAAGATACTAGAGAGCAATGCATTAACACGGCGGGCTATTTGCTTTACTCAGTGATTTCACTTCTTCTGCTGTGTTTATAGGATGGTAACATCATCAGACTGGACATGGTAATGTGTGTACACTTTGTTTTATGCCATCCCAGGAATGGTCCATGTGGGTCGTCGGGTGTTAGCTTGAACAGGAACTCATAATCCTTACCTTGTGTGATCTATCTGTGGACACACTGACATTCCTTCATATGTCAACACATATTTATGCACAGCTTGTTGGTTTTGTGAGTACTACATGTGTCTGGGATGTTGATAATGGGCTATTCAAAGTCTATGTGAGACATGTGTAGCTGTGTTCAGTGATGTATGTCCTGGGTGGCTGCCTTGAAAACAGTCTATCATGTTTGGGAACCATGATCCACACATGAACATACCACAGTTAGTGGGGTTGTGTGTATGTCAGCTTCCAATAGCTCTGTTTATGATTTCAACCATGATGGACTACATGGCCTTGCAGATCAGACTTCATAGGCATACTGGACTGTACTTACCATGGTGTGTTGTGCACCAACACGTGTGTGGCGTGCCATATGTTGCTGTAACACATTCAACGGTTCCACATCCTGTGTAGGGGGGAGGCTCAGCTGACTGTTCAGGTGCAGGATCTGTTTATTTTGCAGTTTATGCATGACACATATTGTGAATCAATGTATTCCACTTGCTGCCATGCTTTTGGCATTGGGGGTAGCTGTTCATCCATTCTACATGTGATATCTACTGGTATGTTGATATGGACTATCATCAGTGGGAGGTGGGTCTGTATATATTGGCCTGTCTGTCAGGCTGTTGGCATTGTCAGTCAGGTACAGTTGGCCCTGACTCAGGACATATATGGGTGTACATTGCTATATATGACATAGCTGTCAGAGGTGTCATGATTCAGTCTGGACTCCTTCTCAGCTACTCTTTACAGAACACCAACGAACCTGAGCACTAATCACTGTTATACTCTTTTACACACTTGATACCCTACTGACCCTTTGTGATCTGGCTACAGTGTATGTCATCATAATATCCTGGCATGTCCAGGGGTCGGTTTCGTGTGTACTCTCCAGTCCAGCTGGTTAATATTGTGATGTTGACACAATGTCACATCTGCCTCATGTACACAGACAACCCTCTCCTCCTCCCAACAAACTCAGCTATATGTGTGAGATGCACCTATAGAGACATACAGGGTGCTGAACTCTCTCGACCCATGACTGGCACAGTCTATCAGGTGGTGAAGGTAACCACACACAACACATATCAGTCTCACATATCCTCTGGCGACAGCACTCAAACCACATTATCACACATAGACATACTCGGATGCTGTGAATTAACTCTGCCTAAGCAGCAGAGACCTCCACAGCAGGCACACACACAACTGCTACCCGACTTCAATACCCACATATCACATAGTTCACTATGTCAGTGTGCCACACAGTCACATCACTATGTCAGTGTGCCACACAGTCACTGCCCTTCAGGCTGGACAGCTCACCTAGTACACTTGTAATAGGCGACACTTATTGTCAGACACACTGACGTACCACTCACCAGCCAAAACATGGGAATAGTCACTTTGGGCTGTCTGTCAGGTGCCAGGATCTGTCACATAACACATGCAGTCAGGTCACTCCAAAACAAGTACAGGACTGGCACCATCATTGTCCATGCTGGTGCATAAAGCATCAGACATTACTCCCTGGACCACATGACATGGTACATGGTGGAACACTCTGATCATGTAGCCCAGGCCAGTATTACCCTGACCTTGTCTAGCATCTTACACCCACCAATTATGATGTCAAAGTATACAGACAAACATATCATGTTTAACAGTTGGCTAACAAATTGGTGTAATTCATAGGGGATACAGTGTCTGTCAGCCTGTGGTGACATGCTCGACATGCCACTTAGCTTCAGTATGGACAGCTTGCACCTGTCACACTTGGACCTTCGAATGCTGGCTAAGGTTCTTGCTACCACCATAGTGCATTTGTTGAGCAGGGCTCAATAGACAAACCCACCTCCATAGACATTACAGGTTATATGACACTAAGGGTAATGCTGCTCAATACCAGATGTGTTACCCTCCTATTGCGGCCACTCAGGACTCTCCTCAGTATGGAGGATAGCGATATCTGTGCACTAACAGACGCCTAGTTCAGGCTCACATATGCACACCAGCACTACCAGGTTATGTTTCATACCATGCTTTCTGGCCACAGGACTTGGAACAGACAACACAACTAGGGAGAGTATCCATATACATCACAGATACACACACCTCTGGGTTAGTAGCACTGCACAAAGCATCACAGACCATACATATACAACTACCATTGTGCAGAACTGCCTTTCAGTTTGTTGCCTGCTACTGACCACCCTCCCATACTCAGGAACCACACTCAGCATTCCTGGGAACAGTGGGGAATATGGAGGTCTCCACAAACAACATTATATTGGGTGACTTCAAATACACTAATATTGACTGG
Source organism: Protopterus annectens (assembly GCF_019279795.1). Lineage (NCBI taxonomy): Eukaryota > Metazoa > Chordata > Ceratodontiformes > Protopteridae > Protopterus > Protopterus annectens. The sequence continues at coordinate 696,783,131 of NC_056739.1, forward strand.
GGATACTACTCAAGCCCCAACACCTCGCCCTACAGTCACTACAATTTGTTAATTCATATGTTATGGCACAACCAGGCACCACAGCCACAAGGGGGAATACATACTGGACCCGATCATCACCAACATGGGGACTCTATGCTCCACACCAGCGATATACCCCTCATTGGTAAGGTCAGAACATACATATATCTCACTGGGCATATGTATACCCTCCACACACCCATCCTGGGTATTCTTGGTGAACTTCTCATGAGCCAATGTCTCACTTCACCAAAGCAAGGTGGTATCCTTCAGAGACCCTGAGACAGTGGCAAATATGGCTCCGACTGCTGAATCCTTTACATACACATTCTATGGACACCTAGTGGACTGCATGGATTGTGCTATCCCAAATAACAACAAGACTCACTCCTCCAATGGCAGGGGACCTGTCTGGTAGACCCCAGCCATTAATAAGCTGTTCAATGTCAGGAGGAAGCTACTACATGATAGAGCACAATCCCAGACAGGGAAAGCATCTGTGATCTGTACTAGCAGACAGCTACAATCACTCATGAACTTATCTAAGGGCTGCTTCTCACAGACAATTGCACCAGACACGTAGGACTGTCACAAGGCCTTCTTCAGTTATGTCAGGAACCTGGGTGGACACTCACTGATATGCTGTGTGTTACTGCATACTGACTAAACTTACCCTGAACCCACTGGCATTGCCAACATCCTGGCAAACAGGTTCAGTGCAGATGTCACCCCCCATCCCCCCTAGGGAGCAACTATCCATCCCAACAGAGTGTAACCTCCCTGACATCACACAGTAACAGGTGAGTGCTGCCCTCCCCAAAGCATACATCACAGCATCAATGGGACCAGATGGTGTCCCGGCATGCATCTTACATGAGCTTCATGACAGATGTAACCCTCACATTACATCACTGTGCAATATCGGAGTTACTACAGGATATGTACCCATGGAATGGTGTACAGCGACAGTGGTCCCACTACACAGAGTTGGTGCCACAATGGACCACAGACAATATTGCCCTATAAGCCTAACTAGCCTGTTCTGCAATACTATGGAGTGTATTGTCATGGGTCTCTTACACATACACATCAGGAACCTACAGACACTGTGCCCTACACATTTCAGCATTGTTGTGGGCAGATCTTGCCTCTTGAACATGTTTGTATTCTTTACACGGTTAACAGGTCCATCGACATAGGGACAGTTGTCCACACAGCCTACATGAACCTTGCAAACCCCTTCCACACAATAACCCACTGGGCCAGTATGCATAGGCTCACCAGCATCGATATGGACACATATCTCACATGGTGGATTGCTACCTGGATCAGGGTTAGCACCCACATGGTCAGAATTGCAGGTGCCATGTCTGACTATACACCAGTTACACGTGGCATTCCACATGGCTCGGTCCTGGGACCTCTCTTGTTCAGTATATATTTGTCTGACATATAGGCTACCACAGGGGGAATATGGCTGACCTTGTTCGCACTTGACTGCAAACTGGGTGCCATAATTAACTCTCCGGCTGCCACATGCATACTCAAACAGGGTCTCACAGGGATGGATGACTGGTGCCTTAGCCATGGCCTACAGCTAAATGTCATTGGTTGCATAGTCATCCCCTTTGGGAATAGCAACATGACCACACATTACCACATTGGTAGTACTCCATTACATACGGTAGGAGTTGTTAGGTGATTGGGGACATGATTTGTTTGTACTGTCACCTTTGACATTCACGTTGCCAAAGTGGTTGGACAGACCTTCTATATAAGCCACTTTATCCACAGATGTTCCTCACCAGGCAGATGTAGGGACTCACACGGATGACCTGCTCAGTTTGGATGCAGTAACTCCAGCTATACTCAGTCGCTTACCACCTACTCGGATATGATGTGCGCCTGTTGTTTACGGAAATACACAACCCAGAATTACTGGACATGCTCCACCTCAGGATATCTGATTCCCTTGGAGCTACACACTCCAGGGACATATACCTCAGCACAGATGTTAATTGGACATGCTGGAGGGACAGATTCTTATCCCAGGGCTTCCACTCATTCCGGATTGTGATCACAGTTTCACATAGGCAGAGCCACCCACTGACAACCTACAGGGGACATCTTGATGGCTGTATGGGTGATCGTATGTTTACCCCTGGGATATCTTGTGTGTCCCTGCTAGACAGAGACACACTAGCCTAGACGTACATGGGCTATCTTGTGTGACCTACTATTCACTGGCACAGTGTAGTAATCTGACAGGGTTGCAAAAGCCAAACACACTCTGGCTAGGCTTGCACATGCCCTAGGGCAGATAGCCTAGTATCGACCTCTGAACCTATACTTATGTTTGGAATACACAATATTTATTGCTGATACTGTTTGCAGGTCTTTATCGACTTTGCTTTCCCAATTTCTATGAACAACTTAGGTATCTGCAGAACATATTTGATTATGACAGGGTTCCACTATATTATATATGTGTCTTGTTGTCATGTAACTGTGTGCACAGGGCAGATTGCTGGATAGTGAGGGGTTCCTGGGTTTACACATGCAACTGCCAGATATGTGTGGCTCACTGCTGTACTCAGACATGGCCTAAGTGTGTGAGCATGCCCAGTTCAGGCTTTCCATGTTTTGTTGCCTGACATTTGTCTCATTTATTCAAGTGTGTGAGCATGCCCAGTGTGACCTTTCAGTATGTTGCGATCTGAGGTCCACTACATTTGTGGATGTGTGTGAACATGACCAATATTAACATTTATACTGTGTGTGTGTGTGTGTGTGTGTGTGTGTGTGTGTGTGTGTGTGTGTGTGTGTGTGTGTGTGTGTGTGTGTGTTGGAAGTCAAGTTCTGTTCTTACTGCAGGACTCACCTTTGTGTCGTAACTCAACAGGGATTATGCTGTGCCTGCAGGGTTTCCATGAGATACTTTGCATAGACCTATCAACATTCCTTCATACTGGCTGACCACTGCAGTACTGTCATGGTTTAGTAGTTCAGTACTTTAACTATAGTGCACAGTATCCTGGGTTCGAGGCCCATCACTGCTTTATATTTTCATACTGAGCAGACCAGACTGCTTAAGGGCCAGTTAAGCAAATATGAGCATGTTGGCTTTTGTTCAGCTATGCCCTACTTAGACCAGGCTTGTCCAACATTGCTGAATATTCACCAACTTTGCTGGATGTTGCCCAATATTACTCAACATTGACCACAGTTGCACTAGTTGGTGTGTGCGATTCTGTTTGCAGAAACTACATGGTGGTAAATGCTGTTTAGCACTGCTTTACATTGCTTAACACATGGCAATCATGCCTCAGGTGGTGCTGCAGGGCTGCCTATGTCAGATGCACATATTACACTCCCTGCACATGTTTGAAAGCAGGTCATGTCAACTTAGGCATCCCTTTTACTATATGTGCGAGTCAGAGAGAGGTATCATTTCCAGAGTTCCTACTGAGCCAGTGTATGTGCTATGCATTGCCTCTTTGCCAAGGCCAAAGCATACTGGGCACCCCTCCTTCTGCCTATGTGGGCAGACTCAGGCTGTTCCTCCCCCGAGTCTCCCTGTGCCTGTGCAGGCCTTGGCAATGGTGGGGGGCTGTTTGGCCCTGCCCCATGCTGGTCCTTCTGCAGCTGTTTTCGCAGGATCATATTATGTAGCATAGCACATACCATGACAATTTGGGTACATGTAGTTGGTGAGCACTGCAAGGCTCCACCAGATGTGTCCAGGCACCAGAACCATGACTTCAGCAGCCCAAACACACTCTCGATTACATTTTGTGTTTGTGCATGTGCCTCATTATGGCGTTCCTGTTCAGGTGTGTGTGTGTTTCTGATGGGTGTCATCAGCCACAGCTCCAGTGCATAGCCAGCATCCCCCACTAGGTGACCATGTGGGATGTCCCCACTGGTAAATGTCTGGTACAGGTGCATCAGATGCCAGATATGGGAATCACAGTAGCTTCCAGGGCAGCCAGCACACACATTCAGTATTATGCCCTGGGCATCACACATGACCTGGCAGTTGATGGAGGGGAAGCCCTTGCGGTTGAAGTAGATCCGACCCTGCTCCCTAGCTGGTGTTTTGATGCGTACGTGCATGTAGTCTATTGCACCCACTACCTCAGGGTATTCCGCTATTTGCTGGAAGAGATGCATATTGCTGGCCAATACCTCACAGGAATTGGGGAAATATACATGATCACCGACATGTGCTGACATGGCATCCAGGAACTGGTGCAGTGCCCTGGATGCTGATGCCTGTGATATCCCCATCATATCACTAGTTGGTCTCTGGAAGGTACCTGTTGCTAATATACTTAGGCCAACACATACCTTGGTTTCCACTGGGATGGGTACCCCTCTGTTGGTTCTGCATGTGAGGCGTGGCCTGCACAGCTCAACAATTTGCTGCAGGAGGTCTCTGTCTACTCTATAGCGCTCCACTATCTCCAGCTCATGTAGCCCCTGGTAGGTTACCCTGGGCCTGTACACTTTTCTCCGTCTCCTCATTGTGGGTTGTCCAGCAGCATTTCCATTGTCACCACCCTCAGCATGTTGCATATGTCACCTTATAACAGCAATGGCAGCCCCTATCATTTCTTTGTCTCAGTAAAGCTTTTTCAGTTTTCACTTCTATTAGCTTACTGCAGTGTCTCTTGTGAGAAACATTATGGACTGTTGTTTGCAGAATTTTAAGTGCTAGGCTGGGCTGGGCTAGTGTACTGCCTGTGTAATTGCCTGATTCTGATTGTTTTCACCTGCTAGCTCTGCTAGTACTCCCTGGTAGCTTCCTACTATTTGTTGTGCTTCCCATTTCCTTTCAGTTTCCTTGGGGGGGGGGCAGCGCCGCACACACAAGTGCAAACATGCTCACAGCAGCTCACATGTGTGCACACATGCTTACACGGACTACAACTTGCTTATTCGGGTTAAAACGTGTGCACACCAGTGCAAATGCACTTACAACACTTTAAACTGCCCTATACATGCTTACTCCGGCTTAAATGCGCACACTCATGCTTACACGCACGCACACTGTCTTACTCGGGTTTACAGGCGTGCACACATGCGCATACCCACTCAGCAAGAAACTTTGGTGTTATTCATGGCATACACCTTCCATTTCTTGACTTTACCTAGCCTACCTGTTGACACACCTCTTTCAATGATGTGTAAATGACAGTTGACACATGCCACTCTGCTCCAGTGAGCTTCCCTTCTTTCATACATACCCCACTCGTGATGTCACCTATCTTCTACTCTGTTACTCCCCTTGTCCTACTCCTACACTCCACTGACTGTGCTCATTTGCTATGTAAACCTGCGATTCACTATCCTAACACTACTTTGCATAGGATTGCCTACTAATGCTTGGTTACATCTCTTAGACTGTGCTTACCCCCTTAGCAACCTCTACTCGGTGGACATGTTGTCTTCAGCCTGCCATTCCCTTGCATTGTAAATTAACAATTTACATAAAATCCACATTTGTGGGTTTTAATTTTTATTTTTCTGGTTTTTAGAGCGCAGACCGTTTGTGTGGCGCTGCGCTATGCTTAAACATCGGAAATCGGAGAAAAAAATAAATTATTATTTTTTTTATATTGCATCAGGAAACATTGCCATTGGACGTATATTTGGCCATTGGCATGCTTCCTGCACTGGATGCGACCTTTATTTGGAGCTGTCATGGCTCCGTTTTGCTATTTGCAGAATGGTACTCAGTTGTCAACTGAGTACATTTCTACAGATAACACTGCTCTTACTCGGACAGGTTTGGGTTTCCTGAATCGCAAATCGACCTCCTTTGCATGCCTTTCACTTGCAATTGATATAATTTGCATAACCCGGCCCTGTCTGTGTAAGAGCCATTTTAGTTGCTCTCTTGCACACCCCTGCAGGCTGTTCCTGGATCGCTCGTCGGACATGATGGCTGCATCGAGTCTTACTCTACTCTTAGACTCCGTGCAAGCCATCGTGAATCCGGCCCATTGTCTTTTTAATTATTAGAACCTTTCAGAAATAAATTAACAAACACTCACCACCATTTTATATTATTTCCATACAATCACAAGTTTAAACCATCCCCGGGATTCATGAAGCTTGCGCCATGTGCAGGCGTAGTGTAGGCGGTATAATGCCAAATATGGCTGGCGAGCAATTCAGGTATGATCTAATTCCACGTGCACTACCAGGGTACGCCAGATCTGCACAGCTCTTGGCTTAGGTATGCAAATCACCCCATGCGCAGTACTGCAGCATGCAAATGAAGGTACATAGTGATTCATGAAGTGGCATAGGCGTAGCGTAAGCCTACAGAAATGTAAACCAAAAAAAAAACGGTTTACATTTTGACAAACAGAACATTGGAGCCATGAAAGCGGACCACACTCATGTATTACAAAGTTAACATATGCCAGTATCTGTAGTAAAACACATAAGATACCCTGCAGCTCTGAATGTACATACACACACCATGACATCATCAGTGTTTAAAGCACAATAGTATAAAGTGTGAAGGCATCTCACACACACTTGTGTATTCTCAAACACTGCGCCATCAGTGTAAACAGACGGGGAACTTTTACAATGTACATGTTGGGAGCTGCCATAGCTGTGATTCATCAGCATGTGTTGGAGACTGAAGGTGTTGTGGAGGATGATGCTGACAACCACCTCAAGCCTCGGAGGAGGAGAAGAGTGTTCAGACCAAAGGTAACCTACCAGGGGCTGTATGATCTGGAGATAGTAGAGCATTACAGGATGGACAGGGACATCATACAGCAAATAGTTGAGCTGTGCCGGCCACACCTGAGATCCAGATACAGCAGAGGGGAACCCATCCCAGTGGACACAAAGGTATGTGTAAGCTTGACAATACTAGCCACAGGAATCTTTCAAACACCAACTGGAGATATCATGGGGATCTCACAGGCATCAGCATCCAGGGTACTCCACCAGTTCCTGGATGCCATGTTACCACATGCCAGTGAGCATATATACTTCCTCCGAACTCAGGATGAGTTGGCCAGCAATATGCGTCTCTTCCACCATGTTGCACACTACCCGGAGGTACTGGGTGTAATAGACTGCATGCACATACATATCAAGTCACCACCCGGTGAGCATGGTAGGCGCTACATAAACCACAAGGGATACCACTCCATCAACTGCCAGGTCATGTGCAATGCCCAGGGCATTATCACAGATGTGTGTGCTGGCAGCCCTGGAAGCTACTATGACTCCCACATCTGGCATGCCTCACAGCTGTATCAGATATTTGTCAGGGGATACATCCCATATGGCCACCTTTTGGGGGATGCTGGCTATGCACTGGAGCTGTGGATGATGACTCCCATCAGAAATGCACACACACCCATGCAAGAACGCCATAATGAGGCACACACACAAACCAGAATCATCATAGAGCGTGTGTTTGGGATGCTGAAATCACAGTTCCATTGCTTGGACATATCTGGTGGAGCCCTGCAGTACTCTCCAAGCATGTGTGCCCACATCTTTATAGTATGCGCCATGCTACATAATATGATCCTGCGGAAACAGCTGCAGCAGGGACATAATGGTGAAGGCCCTCACAGCCCACCGCAATTGCCAAGGCCATCACAGGCACAGAGGGATTCAGACCATGAACACCCTGTGCCAGCCCCAGTAGGCAGACGGAGGCATGCCCAATATGCCCATGCCTTGGCAAAGAGGGAACGTATAGCACATACACTGACAGTGTAGGCTCCTACGGACTGACACACTTCTCCACCTGCACACACAGTAAAACAAATGGCACACACAACCACCTGCAAATTGTAATGTATAGGTGGCCTACTGTGTGAATCCTACATAGGCAGCCCTCAACTATTGCACACACAACAGCTATTGGAACAAGGAAAGTCAACACCTGAACAGTAAACGAAGCTAACAGCATATGTTGATACTGTATGTATAGGTTCCAAGGTACATCGGTAGGTACATGCCCGATTGTCAGAGGCCATTCATCAGCCAAAATGTGTCTGCTATCGACACCCCATCGATTAACCAACTGTCCCTCTGTAGATCAGAGCCAACTGCGGGATCCATGTGTGTAATCACTGTTCCCCACCTACTCTGCATGGATTCCCCAGTGTGTTAATGACGACCTCCATATAATGTAATCAGGAATGTAGTGCCAAAGCATGGGGAGTACCCATGACTGGTATCTGCCAGCCCAGCATTCTCCAGTTATGGTTGCGTCAAGGTGTAGCACATTACAGTGTGTGGCTCACTGTGACATAGATTCCCAATGCTGGAGCACATCCATTAAACATCACTTGGACATACCATTAATTGGTATCATCCATATGTAAACTAACTGAGTTACACATTTGACTGCTGTATAGAGGAACAGCCATAGTACAGTCCACATACAAAACACCATAACACTTGTACAAATCCCATATGACCAAGTGGTAAAGCCACTGACTGTGTCGTGCATGTACCCGGTTCCACGTCCTGCAAGGTCCATTACATAATCCCGATGGCACGAATAATGGATGTTGGATGCAGGTCATTAGAACACGTTTAAGCACATGTTAGTGGGTTTATGCGGCGGCAAGTGGCGGTAAGCGTAGTTTAAACATGACTACACGGATATGCACAAAACAGGTCTAAGCTTTGCTGAATTCCACTCAGATCACAGTCAAAGATGTCCAGAACAGGTAAAACCAGCATTATTCACCCTTGTACTAATACTGCCTGCTCTGAGAGGTAAAAACGACCACTGGCAGGAGTAGAACATACAACCATGTACACAATCACCCACCACTAAGCTACCCAAGATGTACCAATGGCAGGTGTGTATTGTGACAGGTTAAAACACAAAAGGGCGGAGTTCAGCAAACAGTATACACCGCCATGTACCCAACGAAAGGTGCGTACACTCTCTCTCTCTCTCTCTCTCTCTCCCTGTATATATATATATATATATATATATATATATATATATATATATATATATATATATATATAAATAATAGGGATAGAAAGAGTGATAGAGAGATGTATGTCAATATATACGGATATACATATATCTATGAATATATAGACAGGTTAACAACTTGTACACAACCATGGAGGTACAAATAAATAGGGTACTGCCAACTACCGAATGCTTTACATACCAACATGCGTAATCACGAGGCTTAAAGACCTAAAGACCACAGTACTGAAACACCATAACCGCGAGTAATATTATCACGACGTTAAGGGACATTTAGTTATTGCTGCTGGTGCTGAGGTCCAGGTAGGCACTGTGTTTAAGTGTGGTTCCGATTGCTGTAGTGTGTGTAAGTGCGTGTTGAGAGTGCAGTGTGTGTTTCCGTGGGACAGTAATGTGTGTGTGTTTGTGTTTGCATTGTGTGTCTGTTCGTGCTAACTCAGAGGTAGATTATTACAGTAGTTGTGGTCATAGCCGGCCTTAGGCATACGGTTACTACCTGTCCCACTATGAGAGGGACAGTCCCTCTTTGGGCAGTTGTGTCCTGACAACAAATATTAAAAAGGGCAAATGTACCAAGATTGTAGGACATAATGATGTCCCATATATTATGTAATAGTTGCATTAAATAGTTATTCCTGTATCTAAAATAAGTAAATTGTACAAGAAACATAATAAGCAACTAATGTGCTACAAGAATAAGGTTTTATTTAGGACAAAAGTAAGTTCTATCCTTTGTACTGACAGTGGGTATGTGTCGGACTCTAAACCCAGATGTGTGCCCTGCAAATGTCCCACTATGGCCATTTGAAAAGGTGGCAACCCAAGCCAAAGAGGTTGAGTCACCAACACAACTCCAGTGAGTGCAAATATCTGTGACAGAAATACACGAGACAGCTTTCATATAGCAACATTTCATTACATATCGATGTATTTCTGAGGGATTGAAGGATCAATATCACCTGCATGCTATATAGGACCCAATTAACAATGGCTTAATGAATAAGCCTGCAATAACTATAGTATTAGTCTACTAAATGACAGGTCTTCAATTAGGGAAGGGGCCCCCACACACATATGGAATATGTATAAATGCAGTCCCCACAAACCTTTATCTGCTATGTACACCCACCTACATCTCCCCACACACCTAAAACAATTGCAATACAGACTGTAATAACATCACAAACATCCACTCACTCAATGACATCTGCAAAAGTGTTAACATACCTTGTGAGAGACACACTTGTAATGGCTCCATGTGAAATCATTGCTGTTATACAATGGAACAGACGCCGATGTTACAGGTTTTGTTTGCAATAGTCCCGTATCAGACGGTTGAGATAACAGCTACACTCACATGTGCAACTATATACTCTAGCCATCACACACAATCCACGGGGGACATGAATTCAAAATATCTGTGTCTCTCCATATAGCAGTTGCAATTCATCACAATAAAACACATCCAGACCGTCTCCCTCGAAGGTAGGGCAAAAGGACAATGCCCAAGTGGAGTATTCAATTATACCCCACTGCTGCCATGTAATTGGCCAATGGAGTAGCTGCACAGCTGATGTGCATGTAATAATTTACTCCGGAACACCAATTGGTGGCAGTATACCACGTTACAGGTATCCACGTATAAAACAATGGCTTGCCATACATTCAAACCGTATGCTCATATCATAGAACCATTTAAAGAGGAAAGGAGTAACACAGAATTATCGTAAACTTAGACCACTAAGAAGGTATGTAGAACACTCAGTATGTTAGTGTATGTAGTGCCTGTTCTGTATTGATGAAAGTGTATGCAATGCATACAGTGGGAAAAGGCATTATGTAGTGATGTCTTGTTGAGCATAGTAACGCTTGTAGAAATTGTGTGTACTGCTGTGGGCCACAAGGTAGACACCTCATACTCCACAAAGGATGCTACATAAGGGCTTTAAACATAACAATTCCACTCCAGCCACTGTCGGTGGTAGGGTTTGTCCAACAAGTACATGCCATAACAGTGGATAGTATATGTTGATATACTGTAACAGTAGGCATATGTATGGGTGTATAATGAGAATAACATGCCTAAGGTGGTCCTGCTGTGCAATTATGTTTTACATTATGGGATATGGTTTAAAAAAATGTGAAAAGTACAGTATTGTAGGTAGATATGTCAACTATTTTGCATAGCATTACTGTTATATTATGCAAACATAAGGTATGTCTGTTGGAATGTACAATACACAATAACAGGATACATATGTCTTGTAGTCACCAGACAGTGTAACAGCATGATAGCTAATTGAAATGGAAGAGCTACTCAATTATCCATGCACAAAGGACATGTAATAGCTTCATAGGTTCATAGTTAGGTACTATGCTGTCTGGCCAAGTCCATTTGTAAGCCCAAATACAGCATTTTCACTGGTGACACCTCCCTAGGTTAGTGTCCTGTGCCTTTGAACAGCACAGCCATTTGTTTCCTGCACCTGTGTACAGTACAGCCACTGCAGTGATCCCTGGCATACATGTATGTTCCCCATCCACCCATCGAGGTATCTCATGAAGAGGGCTAGTGAGGGTCCCTGCCTGATGTACATAGGAATCATGTTCCAAAGCATGATGAGTGTCCATTTCAGGAATGTATCCGTGCAGCACGTGCTACACTTCATTGCGTTTGGTTAAATATCCTAGAGCATGTTGCTCTCAGTGGCTTTTGCTCATGTTGCTTATGTGGAGCATATACATCAATATTGTTGGGGACATGGGCCTTGTTTGTTCAGCAGAGGTCACGTCTGAGTATGCAGTATGCAAATGAGTACAGTTGGGGTTTCTGTAGTTGTGCTGCATATGTCATCCTTTGGAGGTGGTATTTAAAGCCGTTGCTGTTCCGTAAGGTACACCCCAAATGGGGTGTTGTACTCTTGAACGTGTTTCATAAGTCAAGAGTATAGAGGTACAATGGCAGCCTTTGTTCCGGCTACAAACCCATTACAGATTAGGGTGGCCATGTAGAAGGATATCCACGCCCCTTTGGCAATAAGGTTATCAAAGGAGTGGGTGCTATCTACGTGTGTACTAAGATCCCTTATAATGTCTTATGTATGTAGGGGACTACCACCTATGTGATAGTCACTGGGTGATTGTTGTAATCCAAAGGGAACATCTATGCACCTTGTGGCATGCTGCTTGAGGCCATGTTACCGACACCAGGTATCCGTCACAGTGATACCCTTATGGAGGGAGGGTGTGTGTATTAGCTGGTGAATCAATCATGGCCCTTAGTTTGCAGTCGTCTGGAAACCTATTCAGGGAAAGTCTTTCTGCGCTAGACTGTACCTCAGGGAAGCATATAACGAACATGAGGGGCCCTATGACCGAGGACTAGGGTATGCCAATTGTAACTGATGTACAGTAGGAACTACGGTATGCTACCCTCACTGCATGTGTCCTGTCCATGAGCCACTTTGCATAACATCTCAAGATGTATGGGTCGCTGTGCAGGTAGATGTGTATATTGACAATACCAGAATGGTGAACAGTGTTGAAAGCCAATGAGAGGACAAGGTAGGCTGTGTGGACCTCCTTACCGTCATCTACTACCTTGGTAACTGTCTCAAAGGACTCCACCAGGTGTAGGAGCCATGGTGTGGCCCTAACAAATCCAACCTGGGTGGTATCAAAGGTTTGGAGGCCAACAATGTCTCTGTGAATGACTTCCATGATGATGTTCTCCATAGCCTTGCAGAACAGTCTAGTCAGGCATATAGGGCAATAGTTCATCTCGTCCATTGTGGCACCACCTTTGTGGAGTGTGATAACTGTTGCTGTGTGCCTTTCAGGGTCCACAATGCCTGATACAAGGCTATTAGTGAATCTGGTGCCCAACTGGGGATCCATGTCGTTCTGAGGTTTGTGTAAATCGCAGCCTGGGATGTTGGACAGTCACATGGAGTTTGTGTTCCAGGCTTTAGAGATAGCAGGTTTGAACTGCCTAGTTGTGACTGCAGGGACTCTGCATTGATCCTGTATAGATTTGGGCCCTTTAGGGTGTGAGAGGGGTGTAAAGTTAGCTGCCAGGATGTTGCCAATATCAGTTGGTTTTGTAATGTTTCTGCCTAACCATTGTATGTCAGAGCAGATGTGGGTATTGTCATCGAGAGTAGTGACATACCTCCATAACGCTTAGTGGTAGTCTTTGGAATGTGTCGCAGTAATGTTTACGTAGCTAGCTTTGGAGGATGTGATAAGGGATCCCAGATTCTTACTGAGGCTGACCAGGAAGCTACCTCACCCATGGGAGTGTACCCTACTTTGCAACAGTCTCCTCCTTCTGTCATGCATTATGTCCATGGCAGTGGACCCCCAGAGTGGCATCCATTATCTGGTGGGTACCGTTATGGCTCTGCTTGGGATAGCATGATCCATGCAGTCATGCAAATGCTAATGAAGTGCAGTTGTGAATGTTTCTGTGTTTGTAACTATATCGTCCATCTGCACAGGTGTCATGGCGTTTACTACTTCTGTCATACGAAGCCTGAAGTTGGCTTTGTAGAAATATTGTACTGAGTTGTCCGTGAAGGGTGTGGTGCCGAGATGTGGATAACAAGGGTGATGAGCATATGTTCGGAACTGACCAACGAGGGGGTAACCCCAGGTGTGGAACACCAGTCACACAAGTTGGTAATGTCCAGGTCTAGGATATTGTTGGCCTTGGTGATGGTGTGTATAGGTTGATCCAGCCAATTGGAGTTTATGAATCCCCGAAAGTGTTGGCCTAATGTGTCGGTACATGAGTAGGTATCACAGTTAGGTGTGGGGTAGTGTCAGTCTCAGATCAGTAGTTCCTGTTTGAACCCTACTTTCCAGTACACCAAGAAATGAGGGCTGTTAACCATGGGGTACAGTGTGGAATCCGTAGCAAGCTACAATTTGTATAGCAGTTCTGGCCACAGTTAGTTGCACTTGGATTACCTCTGATGCATTGTGCTAAGCAACCAGCATGGAGGTGTGTACATCCCTGTGAAATATGAACACACCTCCGTCGTGGGTGTTCCAGTCCTGGTTACATGACTGAAAGGTGTGGTCTGCGTAATAGCCTGTCAGTGCAGGGGTGCTTTCCGGAGCCTAGAAGCAGGTCACAGTCACTGCAGAGATATCAAAGTGGTCCATTATAAGGAGTACCTCGGCTGAGTGCATTTAAGATGAAGATGTCAAGCATTGAGTAACATTACCCTCAGGTTTTGCTTGCCTGTACCTGTTCTGGTAGTGAATATTTTATTTGAAATGTGTCTAAAACAGGCAGTATAGGAGCAGCAAGAGCCTTAGATGTTATCCATAATCCCAGGGCTGACAGGTGCAGGCCAGCTGTGCCAAAGCATTGTGGTTTGTTGACCATGTCATTCAAAGCAGACAGATACTGGATACCCTTGGAATGACACCAGAAGCATAGGCAACTGTTGAAGTGAATAATTCTGTTGTTGTACTTTGTCATCAGTCTGGACTAATGCAGAATGCTTCTCAGGGCTTGGGCGATACCTGCCTGTGCTACAAGATCGGAGAGCTATTACATGTTCCTGTCCACGTAGTCCAGGAAGTTACATCTCAGGGCATTCACATTAATGTGGAGAATGACAGTCATATTGTACCTGTTGAGGAGTGACCTGAGTGCATAGGTTATGTTGTGGATCTTGTTACCCAACAGCCAGATGACAGTGACTATTGCCTTGTGTAGCCTGCTGAGTGGGACATCAGTGTGACCACCTACAGAGTCACCTATGACTAGTGTGTCGGGTATGTTATAACACCCTATTGGCTGTAGTTGATGGGCACACATGAGTCTGTGGGCTATAAGTAATTGGTGTTGTGTTTGGTGATGGGGGCTGCCTCTGTTGCCTGCACAGAGTAGTATGGAGAGGCTCCGCAAATGTTGTACTCTTACTATATGTGGCCTGTGTTGGTGGAGATCTAGTGAGACTATGTGATGATTGGGGTGTGCTGCAAATGTTTAACATCCCCACATGATTGTCACATTAAGTCTGGGTTGGAGAGAGCATTACCTCCAGCATGGCTACATATGTGCATCTCCCACAGGCTGTAGTGTCGTATGTTAGGAGGTGAGCATTGACTGTGTACATGAGACGATTGCTATATTGCCTCATGTTGCCCACATTCATCATATAGACAGGCAATAATACTGGTAATTGACATTTGGACATGCCTGTATATGTAACCATTTCTCACAAGATATGTGAGGTAAGTGTGTACAACAGCTGTTGTACTGTAAGCATGCTGGAAATGTAAGGACAGACAGTGTTTACCTCTAGGAAATGAGTAGGATTGAGTGATATAGTAATTAGTATCTCATGAAGTGCGTACATGTTCTGAACAAGTGCTAAGCATGAATAAGCAATACAGATAGGGTGTTGGATAATCTGAACTCACTGCCCCCTCAACAGGTACACAATCACATATCCATGAACACTACAGAGCCCCTGTAACCATAACTATGATGGTACAAGTTGCACTCAGGCTGCATGTGAGCTGTTCAAATCCCTGGACGTATAATACACATATGGC
Organism: Protopterus annectens; assembly: GCF_019279795.1. Classification (NCBI taxonomy): domain Eukaryota; kingdom Metazoa; phylum Chordata; order Ceratodontiformes; family Protopteridae; genus Protopterus; species Protopterus annectens. The sequence goes on from NC_056739.1 coordinate 696,798,735, forward strand.
AAAACAGTTTGCTGTACACATGCACTTCCATGTAAAACATAGGTTCATGGCAGTCTGCGAAAATACTGAATGGATCACACTAACAAGTTATCACAACCCACAAAGTGGAGACGCCACTCATAATGGGAGGCGCAGCACTATTACCCTGCTGATTATGGTCTGAAATTCTATGAACCTTAATCAACGTAGATGTTGTTAGCAGTACAGATGTAGATGACAGTACCGATGAATTCGCACTGTATAGCATACCTGTGACAGGTCATAGGACATCATCACCCATACTGTGTTCCACCTTCACTCAGTATACTACATGTACCTTCGTATGTCACAGGAGTGTTCTACCAGTGGCCTGTTCACAGAAGCAACACTACAAAAGGTGTCTGAGTGACATGTGCATATCACACCAGTGGCAGCTACAGTAAAACAGGGTTAATCTTTTGTACTCCCCCATCATTGTAGCCCATACCACACAGACAAATGGGAGGCATCTGCATATATGAGTATGTTTATGGCCATGACCTAGGAGCAATAGCTGACTCAGTGTTGTGGACAACATACAGAATGGGCTTTGTGGGTGAGGTGCGTGACATATGTGAACAATCTGACAGTTGCTTATTGCATTGTCACCACTATGTTAATAACCCTGTACCCATTAACTACCACCTAGACAGCGGTCAACATTATGGACACTGTGTGTAAGGGATGGCACTGTGCAGTTTACCTCCCTGAGCTAGTGACATCACCAGGCCTATTAGGTAGTCATAAGAGGCAACCCAAGTCATGATAGGGTGCCATCCATGAGCATGGAGATCATTGGACAGCCATAGTCAGCACTCAAGTGACCAATATCAGATCACAGATCACCTTTAAGGGGTATTGGCCATGCTTGGATGGGCGACACCAGCCTTCACAATCCTCATCTCCACCATGCAGCATGCTGCCTACCCTGCATAAAGATATGTGCAACACTGTGATGTTGGACATGCTACATGTACATATCCTGATCTGAAAGACATACGTCATGGACAGCCACCTTCCTAGTACAAGGGTCACCACATGCTGGACAGATCCCTATGCTATACATGTGACATACTCCTGTCATACCATGCAACCCTGTCCAGCAAAGCTGCACATGTCATCTCTGTCATACATGGTGCGATGACCGCATGGTAGATGTATCATTAACTGTCTGGATCTGTAATGTGGCACTGATTCACCTGTCGGTGGGAACATGGCTGTCGGATACAGCTAGAAAACCTTACATCCTATGCCCATACATGGCCCAGGGCATACACACTACTACATGATCTTGGCCATACATGCTATAGTTGATAACCATCCCTGCGAATACCATCCGGCTAGCCATTGTTCCATGTGTATCACATGTGCAACACAGGTGATACATGGCAGGAAGTTGAACTGCTGTACAGTGCCGTGTAGATGTATATGGCAAAACACATGCATGTAAAGGTTTCCATGCACATGTCTGCATTGTCACTGCCCATGTACATGAAGGCAGTGTATATGATGATATGTGACATATACACAGCATCAAGGTCAACAGCATTAATGTGCACACATCCAGGCATGTGCTGATAGGTAAGAACACCAGTACAGACAAACAGACATGCCCACATCATGACAGCATTCACATGGAGTATGAGCAATGTAATGAGGTGACACACGTATATGGTGATAATATCCAATCCCCATCGGGTGTTACATGTGTGTGAAACAAACATGTCAGTCATGTCAGTGTCATGATGATTTGCAAAGACAACTGTTCATAAGTACTAAATGTAATACACATGTATGTGCATCTGTATCTCTATGCATCTCTGAGATGCTGTGACCTGTCTCCATCATTATGTCTTACAGATAATGCCTCAATCATGACTGCCGGCATATAGCCGCTTGGAGGATGATGCCCTCATACCATACCTACAGTATAACTATGAGGTACTGTTCAGCCATGTGCCAAAGCATGCCCAGCAGCGTGAAGACCTGTGGCAAGAACTTTGCAGGAGGGTTAATGATGTGGATGGCCATAACCGCACCTACCAGCAGGTGCACAGACACTGCACAGACCTGATCCGACATGCGAAACTGCGTGCCAATGCAATCGCCAGGGAACAAGGTAGTACAGGTGGTGGGCCACCAACCCAGCCCCCAATCACACCTACCGAGGAGCTACTGGCCAGCCTGGGGACCCCCATCAGAACAGTATCCACAAACTCTAGCTGCCATCATGGAGGTGGGTGTCTCCCAACCACAGAGCCTGTTGTTGCCTGGTAAGTCACTACTGCACATATAAATATTATATCCCATTTAGTCGCATGTGTCACTGTACACTATGTAATGTAACATCATATGCAAGGTATGTTTACACACCATGCCGCATACTATAGTATGCTACCCTGTGTATGCACACATGTGCATACGCCATAGTATATGCTATTGTACTGGCGAATGTGTTAACATGCAAAGTGCACCCTGTAGCTGTTATACAGTCAAGGATAATGATCAAAGTGCTGTGTCACCGCTATACAGGTACCTCTGGCGTGCCGCAGAGACAGCAGTCCATTGCAGGTGAGACAGTTATCAGTATCAGGCATGTGAATGCACAGATCTATTCGCCATGTGGCCAGTTAACACATGTACACATAATGTATGGTCCAGTCACATTATACAGGTCGCAGCTTTCATCAATCACACTGGCTACCCATTGCAATATTTACAAACCAAATGAAACACCAACATGAAATCACAGTAAATGTCATTGCTAGATGTGTGGACAGCTGTGCATACAATGGTGGAGGCATTGTTCAATGTAGGAATATGTACTATACATCAGAACAACACATGTGGGGTAAGCAAACAGTTCTACACAGTGAGCTGGGATATGGGCAGCCCACATGATTCACCATTGTGGAATGTGCCCCTGCAATGAGTGCAGACATTGTGATGTGCCATCTGACATGTCCCAGACATGTAGTGGTCTGGCTGCAACATTTTCACACTATCCCATAAAACATACCCCACATATCAAACATACAACCCTTTGTCTGTATAACCCTGTGGACACTGGAATATCTGACATCTATGGGTGTATGCCATATGGGACAACACAGACATGTGACATAGAAGGTCATCACACACATCTGGCCAACACATGTTCACATATGGCCATGGAGGATGGCCAGAGACATGTAGTAACACACAGTAGATGTGATGTGTGTGTACACCCTGTTGCACATTGTCTATACATGGTCCAACTATAGCCTTTGTTGAATGGTTATATAGTAGATGTGGAACACTGGACATCCTAACAGCCTGTGCACAGCTTGTGGAGGTGTCACTTAATTCGACCACATAAGTTGTGTTGCACATCATGACTGTGTCACAGCATGAAAGTAGTCACCTGTACAGCTTCCACATACATACACAGACACCACATCAGGACAGAGATACCGTACATTTCCCTTGCTGCTGTTGGACATCACTGTCGGCCGTGCACCTTGTGTGTGTGGCACATAAATGTCATGTGGGACATGGTGTATTGACCAGTCTGCCATGTGTGGACATGGTTGCCAGGCATCTAAGGAATGTTAGCAGTTGCGCAGGGATGTCATCGGTATGTCTTCCGGTGACCTGCCACACATGACACAGCATGGTTTAGTGTGTATACACCTCAGCGACGTGGGTCACAATCCACAGTATGTATATATTGTGTATGCACACAGTCATGGTTATGCACTGTATGTGTATTCCACACTGTATAGCAATAGAGACACCTCATGATTCCATGCAATGGCATTGTGTCTGTACTTCACACTGTATAGCAATATAGACACCTCCTACTACCCTCAATGGTCATGCACATCTGCTAACAGTGCATTCTATCTGTAGGGCATATAGACAAAGTGACACAATTACACCACTGTACATGTGTCAGGATACCATTGTATCAAACATGTATGCATGTCACTGCACACATCAGCAGATTACATGTAATACTACATGTTAATGTCAAGGACATATGCCTCACATCAGCCATGTGTACTGTTAACCTGTGCTGGTCCACATGGTGTATCACAGGGATGCATGCTTACTACCATGATTGTGTGAAATGCATGGCTTCTGCTATGACATATGCTTGCTGTTGTGTGCAACTCAGGGATGTAATCTAACTAATACTATTAATGTTTGAGCTGGATGCCATCTGCTGTATCACATGCATGCTGCATGCCTTCCGTCATATCACATGCATGGTTGTCTGTGTGTGTGTCTGTGTGTGCCTGTGTGTGTCTGTGTGTGTGTCTGTGTCTGTGTGTCTGTGTGTGTGTGTGTCTGTGTGTGTGTGTCTGTGTCTGTGTGTCTGTGTGTCTGTGTCTGTGTGTGTGTGTCTCTATAGTAATGTAGAGTCTTTGTTTGCCTTCACAGGTGATGTAGGTGCATTGCCCTCCTGTGGTCCATCTGATGTTAGTGTCCCCACAGACTATAGCAGTGATGAACATATGCTTGAGCTACAGGCAGGGTTGTCAGGGGCTGAATCTGTGCCTTTGGTTGCCATCCCACCTATATCCCCCTCTTCCCCGCACACAGTTCTCATGCCAACACATACCCCATCACCAGTGGTCATAATGGACAGACAGTTACCGTGTGTTAGCTTGGAACAGGAATGTGTGGTGGCTATGGAAGGTGTGTCTTCACACCATGGTGTCAGTGAAATGACTGCAGATGTGCCACACAGGCATGTGGCCAGTGTTGCTCATAAGAGGACCTCTGGCCGACATGCACCTGCATGACAGAGCGCAGCAGCTGGTGTCACCAGACACATGTTTCAGACTGTAATGGCGGCACAGGCACGTGCTGAATGGCAGAACAGAGAAGGGCAGAGGCTTCAGAGGGCTGCTATCTGTTCTTTAAATGAAAACATCCAGGCATTGGCAAATGCTCAACAGCAGATTGCTGACGTTTTGGACAGGCGATTGGGGGACATGGTTGGAATCCTTGACTGTGGCATGGCAATCCGTGAATGTGAGCTGTCTGTGCTGGAACATCTGGTAGGAGTGAGGTGTAGGCCATGTGGACGTAGGCCAGCTACACCACCTAGTGCAGGTCTACGCAAATGAGCTACCTCACATGCCTGCTCCCATAGTGCCAGTAGCAGCAGCAGTGCAGCTGGTGCTGCGCTGTCCACACCAGGACACAGCAGGCCACGTGGATGTGGCCCTGGACAGCCCCAGCAGGGACACGGTTCCAGTGGACATGTGTCATTGGACATCACCCAATCTGTGCCTCTGTCTGGTAGTGCCCGTGCAACCCCTGGCAGGCACAGGTCACGTGGCCATGGCCGGACACAGTGAGCTGTAAATCCTGGTCTGTACAATCTGGAGCTGTCAATAATACCCCTGTGTTGGCCGGATACATAGCAGAACTGTGTGCACACATACATGCACACACCAGAAACATCTGTAGGGCACCAACACCCACATGCATAATAACCACAAATGTCCAATTAAATCACAGGCCCTAACCCACACACATGATGTCATCCACTGGTGCAGCCTAGGCCCCTGGCAAACATTATCACCCTGTGCATAGGATGATGCCTGTGCCGCATCCCTGTCTTCCACACCATCGGTGCAGGGACATGCTCATATGGTCTGATGCACAGGGTGAACAGAATAGTTAGATAGGTGTATATTACAGTTGTTGTGTACTGTTGACACACAGCAGACATACTATGTAGTACAGGATTAGAATGCATTATTTTATGTTCACAGTATGTGTCTTGGTAACAACAGTAACAGCATGTTGATAATGATGCCCTGCTTCACTCCTTAAGGTCTAATTGCATGTGCCATAAAGTACCAGTGTTTGCAGTTTCACATGTGTAAATGTCGAGTACTCACAGGCATGGATGGCAATACCAGCATGCTATATGTAGCCTTAACCTCACTGTTAGAAAGGCTGACATTCCATAGATCTCTACACATCTACTGATCCAGGAGCATGTGAGCTGTGTACTAGGCTACAGTGGCTAGAGACGTGACATCCATACCGGGTGACATCACAGGTACAGCTACATGATGTGGGGGATTTACACAGTGGTCTAGCTGATGTCAAGGGTAGGGGGCAGTTGATAGCATGAGGACTCACTGTGTAGCAGTAAAACACTGTCACATTACAGGATTTGAACACACACAGACATACACAGACACACACAGTAACACACTCACACTCACGGGGTCAATGACACTATAACACACACTTGATAGTGTTGAGGTGAGGACCCCTGCCTATGTGGTAATCACCATTACAGTACTGTGCACCCACATGATGCAACACAGAGAATGAACATGTTCAGGTAGTCAGTAATGCCCAAGAATGACGGCATCAACAGGGTAGTAGATTGCATCACCTTGAGGGGTTAGGGGCCATATCTGTTCTCAATGGTAGCATACATCCTCACTCCATGCACCAGACAGCCATACATACATACACATACACACATTGGAGTCCACACATGTCATGCACATACAGATAGCTAACATGTGTGTGATACACACACCACCCAAGCCTATGTCTTGCTTTCTACACTGCAGTATGTACAGATCTCTACAACAGTGTACAGGGGTGTGTAACAATTGGGATGTATTCCCCACCATACGTGGCATATATGGTCACACAAGCAAACACACATGGCAGTACTGTGAATCAAACACCTGCTATCTTCTGATATGTCTGACAGACATGCAGCAGTATTGCCCTTATTACAATGTGTACCAATGCTACCTTCAGCAATTGTGCTGCTATATGCACATGGGAGGACTTAAGTGTTACAGGTGTCAACTGATTTACAGTCAGTGACACCCTGACTGCTGTGTAGGTTGTATATCTTCACCTTCAATTACCAGAAACATAGCTTACTGTTTGCACGTGTTATGGTAGGACGGCTTGTGACACACCTGTGAGCTGTCTTCAGCAAACATCCATCTGCAAAGGTGGCCCACCATTTTTTGTACACACATCCATCCATACCTGATGTACATCTTACCGTACTGTCAGTATTTCACCATATACAGGTGTCAATGATGGGGCTGCTATGCAACTGCATGTTGTAGTAGGACACAGATGAACTGCAAACATCAGCTACTGCTCATGCATGGTAGCTGAATGCACACCACTACATGTACATGTGTATAGGTCCTACATTCCTGTCATGTAGCCATGTTTGTATGCATTGCAATTGGTGAACATGTGTGACATACATGACACATGGACTGTTGTATGATATGATAGTTGTCATGGGTAACCAGTACAGAGGGAATGTTAACTCAGTCAACATTGCTACCTTATGTACTGTTAGCATTCAACAGCCATGGACTTACCTTCCATGTGCATGCGTGTAATCACTGTAGCCATGTGTCTGCACAAAGGACAGAATTAGCTATGCTATGTACATATGTGTTGTGTGTGTGAGGGGCATGTACATATCCATGGCGGTTACATGTATGTCACATCCAAACATGGGTTTGTTGTCTGGTGTACAGCAACAGTTATCTGTTACAGCTGTATAAGACCCAGGACCCCTGTTATGTGTACAGCTGACCTGGTTATGAATAGTGGTATCAGTGCATTGCATAACACATGATGGAACCCTGTCAGTACATGGATAGTCTGCACAGTTGCTGTAGAGCTAGGTACAGTCCACTGGTCATGAGTAACATGGTGTTGTACTAATGTATGGATATGTGTGTTGCTGGTCCAAGGACACGGTGATGTGTGAGGGCTACATACTATGGTGTGGCATTTACCACTGTGATCTGCACCTGGCACATCTGTGATGGCTTTTGAGAGTGTACTGGTCAGTACATGAGAGTGGCCTTCATATACGTGGGGACATTAACACCTGGAGTGGTCCGTAACGGTCTTATGGCCCACATGTCTGTATCTGAAGTATACAGTGGTAGTGCTATTGTGCACAACTGAGCCTTATGCCAAATGTTCCTCACTGCACAGATGTCAGTATTCCCCATTGTTGGATATAAACTGGCAGCTATGATTACAAACGCTACACATCTAGCACTATTTAGAATACACATACAATGCAGTTGTCCTGTAGGTGTCAGGGTGTTTACCTGGTCTCAGGTTCTTCGTCTATGCATGGTACTACATGTGCGAAGTACCCACTCCTGCCAGGACAACACCACGGGTGGTATTAGTGTGCCAGGTTTAGATTGGTACAGCTAAGGTGATGGACAGCAGCAGACATTGTGTAAAAGACTGGTGTCAGACATATGTCATACAGTGTTCATGCTAACAATGATGACTATCGACACACTGTGCCCTTCCCTGTTTAGAGTCTGTGTGCATACAAGACAAGCCTTTGCTACTAAGTGTGTGAGCATGCCCATTACACCATTGTGTAGATGGACACATAGTGCATTCCAGACTGACGTGTGCTACTAAGTGTGTGAGCATGCCCAGTGACACCTTGTGTCAGTTGTGTGCCTCTGTGTATGGGCATGACCAGTGTTATCCTGTATAGCAAAAGTGGTCATCCAAGCATCAGATGGCCATACCGCACTTCAGGATGGATTCCTAAATTTAACACACTGGTTCACAGGTATGTACACAGTAACTGCCAGCATCGATGTCTGCATTCCTAGAAGGTCATATTGATTGTCTTGAAAGGTGTACTGTCTGTGGCGCATCTCATATCTATGTAGTGTTGTAATAGTGCTCCGTTAGATAGCCAGTTGTCCTGCTTACACCACTGCCATGTGTTCATCTCCGTCTGCCTTGGGACAGTAATATGCTTTTAGACTGATCACACTCCATACAATCCCTATCGGCATCTTTGCCATTGCTGATAATGTCACCCACCTAGAAGTATGCATCTGGGAGTACCGAGATCCAGTAATCTCGGTAGCATGTTCTGTAACTGTGTAATGCTGTAGGGTGATAAGGTGGTCAGGTCTATGTTCTAATCCCAGCCCTGGTGTGTGTGTGTTTGTTTCCAGCTGCCTGGGGACAGAGTAATTCTTTTAGACAGCTCACTCTCCGTACAATCCCTATCGATGTCTTTGCCTTTGCTGATGATGTCACCCACCTTGAAGTATGCCTCTGGGAGTGCTGTGGTACAGTAATCTTGGTAGTGTGTTCTGTGACTGTGTAATGCTGTAGTATGATAAGGTAATCCGGTCTATGTTCTAATCCCAGCCCTGCCATGAGTGTGTGTTTCCAGCTGCCTGGGGACAGAGTAATGCTTTTAGACAGCTCACTCTCCATACAATCCCTATCGGCGTCTATGCCTTTGCTGATGATCCGGATCTTAAAATCATCAGCTCCACAAATAGGCAATGAAGAAATAATATATACTAACCTCAAAATTTACCAAAACAAAACCATCAACATAATTGGATGCTACTTCCCACCTGGCCAAAACATCCCTCCAATAGAAAACCTACTCAGCTGGTCTACCCACCATCTCCCCCAAGAAACTATCATCTTAGGTGATTTCAATATTGACTGGCAATCCTGTTCTGGCAACAATCCAACCCATCATGTACACCCTCATGGCTTCATCCAACTAGTCCAGTCACCAACCAGGATAAATAAAAACTCCAGCAAGCACACTACCCTGGACTGGATACTAGTCAGTAAGAGCCCCCAGTCATATATAACAGGCTGTTTATCAGATAGCCTCAGTGATCACTCCCCAACATTCCTACTCAAAAAATACCTATACCAAGCTAAATCTGTCATCTACCGTCAAATATGTAAAAAACTAAATTTTAACCCACTCACATTCATCTCATCTCTCAAAGAATGTAACTGGCATCCTCTAAAGTACCTCAGTCTAGATGACGCAGTTGAATTTTTTAATACTACCTTCCTGAACATCCTTAATTACCATGCCCCCATAAGATTTTCCAGAAATGAAGCACAACCCTCCCCATGGCTACAGAAAACCACTAAGTCAGAAATGAAAAACAGAGATAAAGCCTGTGAGCACTGGCGCAAAACCAAAACCCCGTCAGTTAGACAGAAATTCCTAGAACTACGCAATAGAGTCAAAAAGCTAATAAAACAGGACAAATTCCAATACTACCAGTCTGCCCTAGCCTCCTCACAACACAGCCCCAAACAATTCTGGTCCTCCATAAACTCCATCCTCCACTCAGGTAAAGTCAGTACCCCTCCTCCTAACAACCCTCACTCCTCAGAAAATATTGCTACCTCATTCAACACACACTTCACCCAAACCATACTATCACTAGCTAAATAACACAACCCCCCTCCCCTCGAACCCACACATTCAACTAGTAATCTCCCCACTGCCTTCTTTTTCTTCTGTACCTACCTCCAACATAAAAAAAACTCTTAACTAAACTTAAACCCACCAAATTAGCAGCAGACAACCTCCCAAGTGAATACCTACAAATTGCAGCTGATGCTCTGGCCTACCCAGTATCTATCTTGATTAACCAATCTCTGTCAGAAAGTCACGTTCCCACACTGTGGAAAGTATCACATATAATTCCCCTCCACAAAGGCGAACCCTCCGCAGAACTAATCAATTACTGCCCCATAGCTATTCTCTCTCCACTCTCCAAAATACTAGAGAGATGTATACACTCTCAGGTCTCAGACTACCTCCTTACTAACAACCTCCTTTCCAGTACTCAGCATGGTTTCTGACCAAACCATAGCACCACCACTGCCTTACTCTCCTTTACTAACACTATCCTTCAGCATAAAAACAATGGCTATCTCTCCTCTGCTACTTTTCTAGACCTATCTAAAGCATTTGACATGGTCCCACACAAACAACTTATCTCTGTCCTCAATAACCTAGCCTTCTCACAATCAGTCACCAACTGGTTTCAGAGTTACCTGTCTGACTGCCAACAATCCGTTGTATGTCAGAATGACATATGTCCCCAACTACCTATCTCCATAGAGGTTCCCCAAGGATCCATCCTTGGACCCCTACTCTTCTCTGTTTACACCAATAATCTAGCCTTTGCCGCCAAACATGGCACACTCATACAATACGCAGATGACTCGACCATCATCTGCTCAGCCCAGTCCCTACCAAAACTGCAAAGAGTCACACAGGAAACCTTTTCCTCTGTTGAAACATGGTTATCCAATGCCCAATTAATACTCAACCCAAACAAAACTAAACTACTCATCTTCCAACCCACCAAACATACTCAAAACAACTCTCACTTTAACATCACAGCAAAAGACAACACAACTATATACCCAACTGAACACACCAAATTGCTAGGAGTGGAAATAGACAATAAACTAAAATTTGACATTCACATATCCATGACCATAAAAAAAGTCCACAAAAAACTAGGAGCGTTATACAGAAATAAGCAATTTCTCACCAAAGCAGCAAAGATTTCAATAGCAAATTCCCATCTTATCTCCACCCTACTTTATGCCTCTCCAGTATATACCAACCTAAGGCAATGTGATGTAAACAGGCTAGAGACCTGCTACAACAAAATTGCCAAATTCACCACAGGGGCATCCTACCATAGTCACCACTGTCTCTCACTTGCTGAACCGGGCTGGCTTGAACTCCCTCACCTCCTTCAGTGGTATCAACTCTCACTCGCCCACAAACTAGTAAACCATCCACTAAATGTCCCATCCCTCCAGAATCTACTCCAACCCTATCGCACCACCAGACCTCTAAGATCCAGCAACAAAAATCACTTGCAGATCACTAAAGCCAATAACTCTGCTGGTGAAGCACTATTCTCTTGCGCCATAGCCAAATTATGGAACTCACTCCCACCCACAATTACCTCCGTACCATCATGCACCCACTTAAAAACTTTACTAAAAACATGCTGGCTATGCCCTTGCAACTCCCACTCTAATATCATCCACCCCATCCAACCACTACCTTTCTTTCCACTCCACTAACTACCTTGATTATAGCAAGCTCAGATGCTCATAAGCCTAGTACTTATTATACAGAAGGAACTTCTCACTGCAACATTTGTTAATGTCTGTTATGTACTTCACAGATAAAGATTCTAGTTGTCTACTGATGTACTATGTTTTTCATCTGTAAATATGTTGTAAGCAATTGCTATGTTAAATTGTTAATTGCTATGTAATCCAATGTAACTACTGTCTGTTTATTTTACTGTGGAGCTTTTCTCCCCGGGCCTCTGCTGAAAATGGACCTACGTCCAGTCGGACACTCCCGGTCAACAAATTTAAATAAATAAATAAATAAATAAATAAATAAATAAATAAATAAAAATAAATAAATAAATGAATGATGTCACCCACCTAAAAGTATACCTCTGGGAGTGCTGTGATCCAGTAATCTCAGTAGCACGTTCTGTTACTGCGTAATGCTGTAGTGTGATAAGGTAATCAGGTCTATATTCTAATCCCAGCCCTGCCATGTGTGTGTGTGTTTCCAGTGCCTGTGGACAGAGTAATGCTTTTAGGCAGCTCACTCTCCATACAATCCCTATCGGCATCTTTGCCTTTGCTGATGATGTCACCCACCTAGAAGTATGCCTCTGGGAGGGATTTGATACAGTAATCGTGGTAGTGTGTTCTGTTACTGTGTGATAAAGTAGTTAAGTCAATGTTCAAATCCCAGCCCTGCCGTGTGTGTGTTTCTAGTTGTCTGGGGACAGAGTAATGCTTTTAGACAGCTCACTCTCTATACAATCCCTATCGGCGTCTTTGCCTTTGCTGATGATGTCACCCACCTAGAAGTATGCCTCTGGGAGCGCTGTGATCCAGTAATCTTGGTAGCACGTTCTGTTACTGCGTAATGCTGTAGTGTGGTAAAGTAATCAGGTCTATGTTCTAATCCCAGCCCTGCCATGTGTGTAAGTGTGTTTACAGCTGCCTGGGGAGAGAATAATGCTTTTAGACAGCTCACTCTCCATACAATCCCTATCAGTGTCTTTGCCTTTGCTGATGATGTCACCCACCTAGAAGTATGCCTCTGGGAGGTCTGTGATTCAATAAACTCGGTAGCATGTTCTGTTACTGCGTAATGCTGTAGTGTGATGGAATAGACAGGTAGGTGCTCGATTCCAAGGCATGACAGGTGTGTGTGTTTGGCAGTTATACCCTATATGTTGGTATCTGTGGGTGGCTAGCTTTAGGAGGTGTTGAGTGTGTTTTGTTGCTTTCCTATATAGTGTCCACAGATCTCATAATCACCCAAGACACTGGGTTGTCAACACATACATTCGCCAATAGGTCTGGAGAGTAAATGTCAGCAGCCCTACTCTTACCCTTAATACAGTCTGACCAATGTGACGCAATGAAACACACTTGCCTTGATAGTAACACCACTACATAATGCAGGTGGCACATGTGGTTTCCTTTTCATTCTTGTCTAATGCTTTGGTGTCATGTGGTCCGCTGTTGTGATATAAATGCAGTATCTACGTATGTGTGTGCATATGTATATGTGTGTGTATGTATGTATATATATATATATATATATATATATATATATATATATATATATATATATATATATAATATATATATATATATAATATATGTAGATATAGATAGACATAGATATATACATATATATGTATGTGGATATTAGCACTATTGAATGTTTGTGCTGGATGATCTGTACGTGATCACCTAGGATGCATGTATATCTGCCATGGTGTAGTGGTAAAGCACATTGTCTGTGGTGTGCAGGGTACCGGGTTCTAGTCATGTAGACACTGGTTATTTTGTTGCTGGGAAGACCAAGGGACATCAAATACGGTGATAGTAAGGCACCTTTAACCAGTTGTGTACAGATCTGAGCGACAGTAAGCAGTGGTTATTAATTTGGAGGGTCAGTATGGGTCATATAACTATGCCTTAGAAGACTATACTATACAGATGAGGTTGACAATAGTGAATCCTGTTTATCCCCAGGGTGTGATGCAGATCCCAGGAGTGTATGTGTGTAGATAGCCAGGTGCAGGGCTCGAATATAGGTGAAAGCATGGGAGGAGGGTCAGGCATACTGTACGTACATTGGAGACCTGTGCCTCGGGATTTCTCCTGCCTTAGCACGCCTAAGCTAGGGGTGTGTCTATACCTGCCTGGTGAAATTGGGAGGGACAACAACAGTAGTGGAGTAGTCAAGGTGAACAGGCTGCACAAACAGGTGATAATCAGCACAATCAGCAGATTACACGGCCAGCCCACCCCAGAGCACTATGGTAATGTGAGCAAGCACCATACACATAGGTTTCTTCCACACTCTACACCACCGGTGTATACATGCGGGGACATTCTCAACACAGTCCAACCAAATGACAAGGGCTGCAGCAGGCAACATAGACCAACATGTGCAGGAGGCTGAGGGTGGTGAGGATGTGTATGCTGCTGAATAACCCTTAGTGAGGTGACATAAGACTTTACAGACCCAGGGTAACTTACCAGGAGCTACATGAGCTGGAGATAGTGGAGCACCATAGGGTGGACAGAGACCTCCTACAACAGCTTGTTGAGCTGTGCTGGCCACACCTGACACATCGAACAGGCCGAGGGAAGCCTATCACAGTGGATACCACTGTATGTGTTGGCCTAAGTATACTAGCCACAGGTACCTCCCAAAGCACAATTGAGAATATCATGGGGATCTCACAGGCATCGGCATCCAGAGTATTGCACCAGTTCACAGACGCCATGTCACCACATGCCAGTGAGCACGTACATGTCCTCAACACACGTGATTTGTTGACCAGCAATATGCATCTCTTCCACCACATGGCTGACTATCCTGGGGTACTGGGTGCTATAGCCTGCACGCACGTATGCATCAAAGCACCACCTGGTGAGTGGGATAGGGCTTACATTAACTGCAGGGGCATACCCTCCAACAGCTAGGCCATATCAGATGGCCAGGGCATTAAACTGAATGTGTATGCTGTCTGCCCTGGAAGCTATGACGATTCCGATATATGGCATCTGACGCAGCTGTACCACACCTTTGCCAATATGGACATCCCCTACAGTCTCCTAGTGGGGGATGCTGGGTAACCACTGACGTCGTGGCTGATGACACCCATCAGCAATGCACACACACCTGAACAACCACACCATAATGAGGCAGATGCACAGGCAAGACATATAATTGAGCATGTGTTTGGGATGCTCAGGTCATGGTTCTGGTGTCTGGACACATCCGGTGGAGCCTTGCAGTATTCACCAGCTACATGCACCCAAATTGTTATGGTATGTGCTATGCTACACAATCTGATCCTGTGGTAACAGTTGCAGTAGGAACAGCATGGGGCAGGGCCACACAGCTCCCCACCAATGCCAAGGCCTGTACAGGCACAGTGTGACTTGGAGGAGGAACTACCTGAGCTGGGCCCAGTAGGCAAAAGGGCCGTGCACAGTATGACCTGCCCTTGGCAAAGAGGCAACACATGGCATATGCACTGACACAGTAGGTACCCAGGGATTTCACCCTCTCTGACTCGCACAGACAGTACAATGGATGCCAAACATGACACTACCTGTGCTCAGCCATGTATAGGAAGTGCACTGTGTGCATCCGACATAGGCAGCCCTCCAGCACCGTCCTCAGGTCTGGAACACCCCCAAGGTAAGTCAATCGACCTACCAATTGTCAGTTGTATTAGAATGTGTATTTACCTGTTGCTATGGTATGGATGTGAGCATACAAGGGAATTTGGTGGCCGACTGTTAGGGCAGCAGACAGTACATGTCCATAGTGGCACCATGACATCTGTAGCACATACCAGGGTCACAATAGTAGCCAGTAGTACACAGGGTGTCCTAACCCACTGCAGGTTATGGGCTGAACATCATGTGTGTCCATACACCCCACACAAGTCTCATACAGCTGGACAGGTGTAGACCAATACAGACAAATGCTATTCAATGGCCTCTGGATATGCCCAATGAATGACCCCAATCTCCACAGACACACACACAGACTACAGCAGGCCAGGCAGTTGGATGTAGGTTGTGAAGGCTAGGGCGTCCAACACCACTATGCTGGCAATTAAAGCTAGGATCTGACGTACACTGGTATGCCTCCAACCAGCAATTTAGGTAGGTCCACACACTGAAATGGAGTACCTGGCATACCAGTACAGTAGTGGCAAATGTGTACAACTGTCAGCTGTGCCGCCCTTCCAATGTACACATGTGAGAATCATGTGCTCTACCCCCGGTGCTGTGTAGGACTGTGGATACAGTTGGATGTCCCCTCACGCTGTGCAGAAATGTAGCAACTGTTAGTGCCACATGACCATTAGTTACTCTGCAGACACAGCATGCCACCTATCGGTGTACAACCAGGGGTCGGCACCACAGTACTGACTATCTGGACATGTGACACATGCGATCCAGTTGACCATACTTGGCATGCTCAAACACATGAAGGTATGACGGTAATGTCAGTTGACAACATGCGTAACAGTCAAACTGGGCATGCTCACACACTGAAACACAGGACGGCCAGGTCTGCAAACACCAGTGGTCCGGGCATATCTGCCAGTACATTGCTATACTGTTGGATGACTGTGCTGTATGGTATGTGTGTTGTACTGTCTATTGTCTGTATATATGCCATGGTGTATTAGTGATTCACAAGAGCTGTGTGTACAGGGTAATGCTACCAACATGTGCAAAGGACAGTTCTTTGTTTGCAGCCAGAACGATGCCTTTGGATACGCAGTGGGTAAGGCACATTCCAGCAGATGGGAGTGGTTGTGCGTGGGTTTGCATGGTGTTAAGCACTGCTGACCTCTGGTTACAGCTCCTTATACTTGCTTAGACTCCATATTTGTTTAACAGTGCACTACTGGCATACTGGTAGACAAACACGCTTACACCCGCTCGCTCACTCACTTGCACATGCACCAACATTTGTGCTTACATTTGTCACTCACGCTGGGTGGGCGGGATCTCTTGTGATGCCTATTACATAGGACTACATAATTACAGTATCGGGTATGTCTAACCATTAGGCGACGGCAGGCGTTCGATTGTACGGACTCGGCGGCCTGTCCAGTGACATAATCATATTATATGCATGTTCCTCATACAATCTGCTCCCATCTGGCTGATACATGGGAACCGATACTCTGCAATGCTGACATGTAAATGTTATTTGGGAAATGCAGCTCTCTGCCGGGTCATGCTACCGCATACCTAATGTAGGTTTTCCACCTTTTAGATTGGACGAAGGGAGACTCTAGGAGTAACACCTTCCCACTTTGCATGGGACAGTCCCTCATTAGGCATATGTGTCATGCGAAAATACTCAAGCCATTGTAACTGTCCTGATTAGAGGACATTCTTATATTCTATGTGTCTGTAATAGTTGCATGTAATGGTTCTTGTATACATGACACGTTGATATGTTATGTGAAGTAGCATAAACAACTTGACTGCTGCTAGACTAAGCTTTGATTTGTGCTAATATGTATATTTTTGTACTATGCATGGCTGTAGGTATGTTCTGCCCTGGTACGTCTGACATTTCTACAGAGTAGATCCCACTTTGGCCATTCGGAATGGTGGCAGCCCTATAGGACCTATATGTAGAGCTATCATGTTTGGCAAGGCAGCACATACCCACAGCCAGTAGTAAACTGACTACTTCACCGGTTTGCATACGTTAAGGTTATTCTTGTAGCATTATAGTTGCTAATACTGTTTCCTATAACATGTAACTGTTTCTGATACAACAAAATCATTTTATGACACCACTACACACAATATATGACCTCCTTTCCCGAAATCACAGGCCATGTGCCGTAACATTCATTTTGCAGGACACAACTGCCCAGAGTGGTGTGTCCCTCACAAATGCGAACAGGTGGTAATCCAAATCTATTAAGCTATCATCTACCTAAGCTGGTCAGCGGAATATGCACTTTCCGTCACTAACAGACCTCACATACCAATGGGGGAGAATAAACACTGTATCAGGGACACTGCATAACACCCTGAGGGACACATTTAGATGAATGGTTCTATTAACCAGACACATTGACAGTCACAGGGCATATGTATTCATTCACTTTTGTCGAGGTACATGCTGTTTATGACTCATACATGTTGTCATCAGTCATTACCTGCATTCCGCCACCTGTTCACCTAATATCACTAGTTCTGGAAGTGTTTATTTGGACTTTGTTATATTCTGATTCATAAATATGGACGTCCATGCTAATCGGGTACACGGCAGTGATATAGTCCCTATGTGTTCATCCAATGGTTTACAGACTATCCAGTAGATGTGCTCTTCAGGTTTGGGAGATATAGGCGTTTGCTATGCCCACATAGGAATATTAATTACTTCCACTGGGCGGGCTTACTACATCTCTGCCAACCAGCACCTGCACACTTAGGCCCATTATTGCATACCCATGATTCACCTACCTGACACCCCTCTACAGCACTCATGACAAATACTTACTGTGAGCGCAGCTGGGGTATGAGCACACCCCTACACATTGCTCACTCTTCCCATCTCGGGACACATGTACGTTTTGTCAACCCGTGTGTTATTACACTTGCAGAACCTACTGTTCCATGTACACCTACATCCTGCTCGCATCGATAACCAAGGGTTCACACGTAAAGTGAATTTTTGGTGTCCCGCAAGGGACCCCGTTATTCATGTTTAAAGTGTAGACCTTGCTGATCTCTCCCGCTGGTACTTTCCTGCCGGTGGTTTGGAAAACAGCAGTGTATTTATCTTTATTGCCTGTCTGTATGTCTGACTGGCCTAGCTGGGCGGTGTGGGAGATAAACGTTTGTTTATTGGACCTCCCAGTAACATATGCCCGGTCTGAACATATGTTACCCATAATTGCTGTAAAGTAACCTAGTTATGTACATGTGTATATCTACAATGACATATATATTTGTTTTGTGTGTATATGTGTATATATCAATAACTGTTGTATGTGTATATATATATCTATATATCTATATATATATATATATATATATCTATCTATATATATATATATATATATATATATATATATATATATATATATATATATATATATATATATATATTTGTGTGTGTGTATGTGTGTGTGTATATATATATATATATATATATATATATATATATATATATATATATATATATATATATATAAACATCTGTGTGTCCGTTAACCAATACATTTCCCGTTCATGCACACTTACACATGTGTATTGGGTTTTTTCTCTGCTTCAACAGCATACTATTGCCTTAGTCATTATGACACCGACACTTCACTCCAGTTAACTTGTAATCACATGTTACAGCATGTTATACAGCGGACAGATGTCGCACTTTGTTCATGTATGGAGTACCGCTGACAAGTGTGATGTGATACAGTGTCATTTGACCTATTTCTCGTCTGCACAGCCTATTATTCCTGCTACTGTATTTGTTTCTGTGCACATTCATATTATTTATGTTAATAAATGGTGTGCATGTGTTACAGAGAATGTACGTCAACATATTGATGTCTGCATGTTGTTGTGTCTTTCAGCTTTTCCCGGTTAGGGGTCGCCACAGCAGAACTCCGGTCCGCTAATGATTGGCAGATATGTTTTACGTGCCGAGATGCCAGCCCTGACGCACAACCTTCAACGAAGATACGTCCATTCATGCATGTCTCCATGCAGAAGACGCTCTAGCTGGGAATCACACCTACATACTAGCTGACCTACACGGGCCACTCCTTTGCAACTGGCGCAACCAACCCTGGCACTCCTATGTCCATAATCGCATAGCCATAGTTTCTCCAGCTGACCCGTGTTAAGCTTCCATGCGTAACAGCCATTATCCACCTGATATCGCAGACATGACACACCTTTACACATTGCCCTCTCCAGACCGTTAGGGGCCCTACACACATTTTGTACCACTTTGTGTATTCACAGGGTCTCTCTCCATTTATATTTGCACATGCATGCCTTTCCTGGTGTTATGGATTATAAACATTTTGTGGGTTACAAGTGTAGGTGGTCACAACATGAACTACATTCCGTCTGTGTGTAATGTCGACATAGCACTTCAACGATATTATGGCCACTGGTATAACCCTGCCTCTGGTGTGAATAGCGGTGCTCTACTCACTGTTGTGCAGCCTTATCTGACATACGCTGCAAGCACTATATAATACCTTAGTTGCTCTAGATTCCCTTCACAACCCTTGTGTATGCTTTCGTCTTTCGGCGTTCATTATGGATATATATATATATATATATATATATATATATATATATATATATATATATATATATATATATATATATATATATATATATATATATATATTTGCATATTTCTTTTATGTCTGTGGATATTTATCTATACACACATATCTATATATATATATATATATATATATATATATATATTATATATATATAAGTTACATCTGTACAAAACAACATACATTTACTATGCTGGGAGCTGCTTACACCCGCGGAGGCGCACTTGCATCTCCTTATTCTGAGTTACATATGTTTACTGCCACTTCTTTGTGCTTACATGTGCCTTATTCATTATGACAGTACCACTTTGATTGATGGAATCCAGTTAATGGCCCCATGCGAAACATGCGTTCATCTTTACATGTTTAAATGTTGGCTTTACAGCACAGAGGCATTCATTACACAAAAAATTATATGTGCTATAGTCGTACTTGAACCGGGAACGCCTTTACGTTATGCGGATGCTCTAACCACTGCACTATTGGTGTTCTGCCTCATTTATATGTATACCCATGGTTCATAGCTACCCTAACATATGCCTCACCACTTCACTTACACAGCAGGCATCCATTCTCCTGCTGGGGAAACCACAGTACTACACATGCGACATTCCCTATTCCCTACCACTCTGGACCTGTGCTGCATGTTTACTCACTCCAAGGATATTCAGAACTTCAACGCTTATAGTCCTGGTACATACGTGTGTTTGATTTCCAGGGTGTTCATGTGCTGGTCTGGGTTTAGGCTTGTCCGACTGGTGACTGGAACTGCCCTGTACCCTGTTCAAATGTCAGACGTAGCACATGGACAGAGTTGGTCCCGATTTTAACATTCTACCTGTGTTTACAGGTGCAGGGGTTTGAGCACCTCTGACCACATTATTAGGTTGGCACTACATAATATAGGGTGGGGGGGTTCCACTACATAATACAGGGTGGGGGTGTGTTTCCACTGGTGTTTCCCTTCACATTTGATTATTTAATTCATTCATATGTACGATGAATATTATTCTGGACATCACTTATGAATTCACTACAGGTATGCAATAGTACTGTCAACAAATGTGACAGTTGGTGTACATATGTGTACGGACCTCTGTGATACTCAGGGACTAATTTCAACAGTGACAGGGACAAGGCAATGACAAATCAGAGACAATCACGGACACTTCTAAAATATTAGTACTATTAACTTGACACGTGTTGACAGATTCGGAGACATATGTATTACTACTTACTTTCTGCAATTAAAAGCATATATTACTCTTAATTATTGTCATTAGTCATTCTCATTCAACACCTTTCCTCCAAAGGTCACTGGCTTTGTGAGTGATTAAGAGGCTGGCCAGTTATTATGTGAATGCTCTGACCATTGATAGGATTGCCACATTTACATATGTACAGGATGGGATATATTCTGGAGACACCAGATTGTTTAGGCCAACACATACCCACGGTCAGTGCATGCTTTAGAACATTCAGTATTTTCCTAGATGAGAGCCTATTCCTTCAGCACTTTAGTTGCTTATTCTGTTTCTTGTACAAATTATGTATTTTATATCCAGAAATAACCGCTTTAGGCAACTGTTGCATGAAGTATGGTACATAGTTATTTCCTACAATCACAGGACATTTGCCATTGTATCATTCTTGGTCAGGACACACCTACCCAAACAGTGACTGTCCATCACACAGTGGGTCAGGAGGTACCCTGTTTATGTCAGCACCTTAATCACCCTATTTCCAAGTGCCACTATGCGAATGTGTACAATATATTCTCTCGATTATTCATGTGGAGAGACGTGCATCACGGGCAGGTGTTTGATCCTGGGTAGTAGGTTCTGCATGACCGTCTAGACGCTGAACAGTCTCGTGCACCACTGCTGCGCATTCAACTTGTGTCCAGATGTCTACAGGACTGGACATCGTGTCGTGATACCAAGTCTGATGTTTACACAGGTTACTTATCCAATGAGAAAACAACCTTCGATTTTTCTGGCCGTACAAAAATGTGATGGGGTTTTACATGCAAGGGATACATAGTTTGCAATCCTGACACTGCCTAGGGTGACACTGCCTACTATATATGAGTAGTGGTCAGTATGTGTAGATATGGTTGTGCCAAGCTAGTAGCCCGAGTATGGCTGGATTTGGTGGATGTTCAGGTATGGGGGCGGGTTGTGTGCTGTGGAGGGGATGATGGGTATTCAATTATACATCCAGGTGTGTTGCATTTGGATGGGCCAGTTCCATCCAGACCATTCTGTGGGTATGTGCCAGTGACGCTTCTGTACATGTGTATCGCACATTTTAATATTCATATGTTTATGTGATTGTGTTCTACAGTATGGCCTGTCAGGTTGTATTGCAGATGTGTATACTTGTTCTTTGTGTTTCTTTCTGATTCACCCGCTGCTCCCTCATACACCTCCAGTTCACCTATTGTGCATCCAACACAGTCTCGCCTTTGTGGATTATATCATTACCCATCCCCCCCACAAACATATTCCTGACATTCCATCCATCCCTTCTTTGGTTGATGGCCCATGACACGGTCAAGGGAACACATTGCATACACTACATATGTCAGGTACCTGTATGGTTGTGTGGACTACCCTGACATTTTTCACCTTCCACATGCTGTACTTCATGCACATAGGTACATGCACATACTTAACTTTCATGACATGGTAGGTACACCCGGGTAATACCCATTCAACTGTGACGCATCCTGACAAGAACAGCTTGGACCGCATATGGGCGAATTTTGGCCGAATGCTCTGACCACTGGTAGGGTTGCCACCTTTTCATATGGCCAGGATGGGATATATTCCGGACACAAATCACATTTTACAGGACAACACATACTCACCATCAGTACTATGGATAATACTTTTGTTTTCTGCCTACATGTTAGCTTATTGTTGTAGCAGTTTATATGCTCCTTCTGTTTCGTTTTCTTGCTTATTCTATTTCTTGTCACATGTGGTATGTTACATACGGACATACCTATTGTATGTGACTATTACATGCAATGTGGGTTATAATTATGTCATACGGTCACTGGATATTTTACATTTATAATGGTTTTGGTATGGACACAACTGCCCAGCTGTGTACTATCCCTCACAATGTGGGACAGGTGGTAACCCTGACCATTAAGCTAGACGTAGCTATTGGCAGCGCACTAACATGATGCGTTTCACTTCCACTTGGTATAACTATCTACACTGCATTAGAATACGGGCACACGGTTTTAAATGTCATTTGTTCAAGGGATGGAGACTCGATATTCACTTCCGTGCATTTGTGTTTGCTTCTTAATTTTGTGTTCGCAAGAACTGTCTTGCATGCTTTGCATATGTTTCAGTATCCACGGACACTGACAGGTGTGATTACTATTGCAGGCAGATTGTTATATTCAAGCATTTTAGGTTGCACATCGACAGCCGACATTTCCATGCCTCCATGCAGCACTTTGACATGCCCTATGCACTTACGCTTGATTCCTATGCACATGGCTGTGGTGGCGGCGCTCCTTCATTAATATGCATATGGTGCTACTGCGCCATCTACATGCTGCATGGTCGGCACAAGCCTAATGCCGGCCTTGCGCCGAGCTTCATGAATCCCGGGCCATAACTAATCAGTATATAGTAATGAACTCACTCTTCTTAAAAACATTAAATTCATTACATATTTAAAATACATAAAAAGAAAGTGCTGTTTATATATGCTGGGAACTTCGTAAACATTTAGTATTTATGGCATCATTTAAACTGGGCATTTTGACTGCCAATAAAATAACCTGCTGCTTGACTTCCTTGCACTTCACTTTAATCTTTAAATTTCCTGTAAAAGCTTTGTGAGCAACATGATTCAATACAAAAAACTAAAACTACTTAAAATAATTACAACATTCCACAAATTTTGCTGAGGCATTACTACAGTCTTTTTTCTTTATGGCTAAAATGTGCTCATAAATTCTGTGTGACAGCTTCCTTGTATTTTTGCTTACATAGAAACGGTCATAGGTGTCACTCTGTGCTACAAATATCTACTTTTACACTAAACCCATTTCTCATTATTTTTTAGCACTGTGTTTGAACTTTTGTAAATATACTTACAATATTTATAATTTTGACAACATGTTCCAAAAGGGCTGCCCTGCATGAAGTTGCTACCACTTCAACTCTCTAAGATTTTTTTAAATGTTATGTGCTCTTTTATAAGTGAAGCAAGGTTTCTATCCCAACAACTTTGGCTCTACTTTAAATCTGTGTCTCTGCTAACAAATTGACTTAACCTTATACAGAGTGTCCTCTTATGAGGTTCCATTTCATAAATTGTGGGTGTAAACCGTTGTATTAAAAATAGATATTAAATATAAAAGAAACACCAAACTGGAGGATGTGGCTGGAACTAAGATGAACTGCACAATGTCTTGAGTGTAAAAAAACTTTAATCAACATTTTCATCCACAGACTTCATCAGAAATGTGAAATACATAAAAAACACATATAAATACTCTTAAAAAACAATCAACCTATTAACTCATTAAACAATTAAATCATTAATCTTCTATTAGTTAAAAAACATTTAATGTTGATTGAATCATTCAAGCCCAGGAAAAAATCTGCTCCTAACCTCAATTGCCACAAACTTTCCTTTCTTTCCATTTTGTTTTTAATATCACCACACCTACCATCATCTAAAACTTGCTCTAAAATTGCAAAATAATATTTTTTATGTGTATCACAAGATCTTGTGTGTCTAAAAAGGGCATTATTCATGTCTTTTGTTTTAATGGTATAACATGTTCTCTATAAAAATAAAATAAAATGTTCATTCTTATATTTAGACATCTAGTGGTCATCCCTATATAATATGCTGGACATCCTGAACAAAATGTCATGTATACTACATTGTTTGTGTTACAGTTAAATCTACCAGGTATTCTGATAGTATGAGATATATTGTCCAGGCATATATAGAACCCCTCATGTATATACCTACAACAGTTGCAACTGTAACATTTATAAGTGCCATTTGGTTTATTAGACACAACACCAGATCTTATCTCTTTACCACTTTCCAATAAGTTTTTAATGTTCAAACCTTTCTTATGAACAAACTGAGGATTTGTACCTAAAACCTCCCTCAGTTCACTATTCCCCACAATTATTTTCCAATTATTTTTAACTGTGGAAATAATCCCACTACTATATACTGTTATTTCAACTGCTAACCTTGGAAGAACTGCTAAATTGTTAGTCTGGATGGCAATGTTATTGACTACAAGGCCGTGGGATAAAATGGGAGGAAATTCCTTGTTTCTCCTGGATTTAATTTCTGAACAGACTTTGTTTAAAACTTCTAGAGGATAACATCTCTATAAAAATAAAGAAGTGATAAACTTAATTTCTTCATGAAAATCCAATTCCTGACTCATCATTTGGGATGTTCTTATCATTTGGCCATTGGGAATATTATTCTTCATATATGAAGGATGATTACTGTTATGATGTACATAATTGTTCACATAGGTCTCTTTTCTGTGTATTTTACTAAAATGATTTATGTAAATTCCAACTCAATTCAACATCTAAATAACACACTTTGTGTCCAATATCTCCAACTACAAATTTCAAAAAAGAACTACTAGAGTTCAACTGTTCCATAAGGTTGTCAAAAGAACAAACAGATCCTTGGATGACAAAAAACAAATCATCAATAAACCGGCGATAATATAATACTTTACAGAAAAAACAGTTTTGGTAATATTTCTTTCTCCCACTATCCCATAACTAGGCCTGCAAAAGTAGGGGCAACCATGGCCCCCATAGCCACACCCTTTAAATATTTATAATATCTGCAGTTGAAATGAAAAAACTTATTTTCTAACATTATTTACATTAAAGTGTGATACATTTTTACACTCAAAACATCCAGAGCAGTATATTTATATAAAAAAATAGTGACATATTCCAACCCTTCAAATTGAGGTATAGAGGTGTCTAATACTTGAACATCTACAACTGCCATAAAAAAATCATCATTGCTGGACTCCAAAAATGTATTACTTGATGAAAACAATCTTATTCCATTGAAAAAGGACCACGAGTCCTTTATATAAGAAGCCAATTGCCGTACATATGGATTTAAAACTGAATCTAAAAACAATGATATCCTTTCTGTTGAACTCCCTGATGCTGAAACTATAGGATAAAACAATGTTTTTTCCACATTTTTATGTATTTTGGGTATACCGAAAAGTATACCTACTTTGGGATTATTAACTAATAAAAGATTGTAAAGTTCATTGGACATCTCACCATTCATCAATATGTCGTAAAGACAATATTCCACATGTTATGACTTCTAAGTATCACATCATAAGTTACTTCACAATATTCATTCATGTTCAACATTTGCTCTATGGCTGTTATATAGTCAGTGTTATACATTAAAACCAATCCGCCCCTTCAGCTTTCATACAGCGTATCTGTCTTTCTTTACCAAAGTTCATCAAAAACTTCCTTTCTTCACTTGTAAAATTAAAAAGTGATGCCTTGGTTTCTCATTCAACAATAACTTTACGTCTTTCTCACAATAATTTTCAAAGACTTTTAAAGTTGAATGCAAAGGAAGATTATAAGTGGATGGTTTGTGCAAAGTTTTCCTAACGTGGATGTCTTTCATTATATACACCAAGTTTAACTTTCTAATATACAATTTTAGTTCTAACAGAACATTAGTTATATTCGCCCTCCGGCTCGGAATGAAATTCAAACCCAATTTTAAAACATGTTGTTCATTATTAGGTAAACAACAATGTCTGTCAAGTTGTATAAAGTTTCTTTACCACTCGGCACAGTTCCAAGATTAAATTCCTCTTCCGAAAACGACGTCTCCCTTTCGTCTGGTTGGAAACATTTCTGTTCCCCGTACCTGGTTTGGCTCCATTTTTTGTACTCGACCCAGCATTAACAGAAGTAACTTCTTTATTAGTGAAAATGCTCTTACTGCTGTCCATTAAAGAGCTAATGTTGATCTGAGCCTGGGAACCACTAGCGTGTGACGTAATGCTGCCTTTCCAATTCTGGTTTGAATTCTGATTTAAAGGTACAGTCACTTGTTTTACTGCTGCACTGTAAGAATTAATGGGATTAAATATGGATGTGTTAAGATAAGATCTGGTGTTGTGTCTAATAAACCAAATGACACTTACAAATATTACAATTGCAACTGTTTTAGGTATATACATGAGGGGCCCTATATATGCCTGGGCAATATATCTTATACTATCAGAATACATGGTAGATTTAACTGTAATACAAATAATGTAGTATACATGGCATTATGTTCAATATGTCCAGCATATTATATAGGGATGACCACTAGATGTCTAAATATAAGAATGAGAGAACATGTTTATGCCATTAAAACAAAAGTCATGAATAATGCCCTTTTTAGACACACAAGATCTTGTGATACACATAAAAATATTCTTTTGCAATTTTAGAGCAGGTTTTAGATGATGGTAGGGGTGGTAATATTAAAAACAAAGTGGAAAGAAAGGAAACTTTGTGGCAATTGAGGTTAGGAGCAGATTTTTTCCTGGGCTTGAATGATTCAATTAGCATTAAATGTTTTTTAACCAATAGACAATTAATGATTTAATTGTTTAATGAGTTAATACGTTGATTTTTTTAAGAGTATTTATATGTGTTTTTTTATGTATTTCACATTTCTGATGAAGTCTGTGGATGAAAGCGTTGATTAAAGTTTTTTATGCTCAAGAAGTTGTGCAGTTCGTCTTAGTTCCAGCCACATCCTCCAGTTTGGTGTTTCTTTTGTAATTTGGATTGGTGGTACTTTGTGGTTTTTAGTCATTAAATATACTTTTGTAATATATAGTAGTATGAAAATGAGAATGAGTTAAATCTAACTCTATAGACTCATCCAAAAAATTGATTTTTGGTCTTTTGTTTTCTTTAGTAAAAGTTAAGAGCTTGATACTCTTATTTATATCTAATTCAAATTCCTCAAGTTTCTTTTTGTCTCTATGCCATTAAAAATGAAATTAACTATAAATTTATAATATAAAGATATTTTCTTTAAAACAATTTAAATAACTTAATAACTGTGTCACTGTCAGAGTCTCAACATTTTTTGTGGCCATCATTTTGGTGTTGGAATGTTTAGAAATATGGAAGGTCTCTTTATTTGTCAATTTTATCTAGTGGTAAGGATTATGAGGATGTTACTGCTAGTGATACCAGTATGACAGACAGACAAAAAAGATTTTAACATTTAAAAATCAGAAAACACAAAGACACTGAAACACAGACATGATATAATATCTTTTATAGGACAAACGTAGGTTTTGAAATTTCTCAAGCTTTCAGGCTGGCAGGAATCCTTATTGATACATAAAAAGACTACAGTGCATTTTTTGTATACTTACATAGCTCCTTCAGGCATCCAGAGCTTATCTGGGTCTGGCTTCTTTAAGTTAGTGACTTACCAGCTAATAATAGGCAGTAAGAGAAAGAGCAAGGTGCTATAAACAAAACGACAGTTAAATATCTCAGTAAACATGCACTCAGAGAGTAACTTCTTGTCATGTGAGAGCTTGTCTGATTAACAAAAGTGTTCTAACAATGTATGCCTAGGTTGTACAGTTTCCAAGATATGGCAATTTATTTGTGACCATTTACATCTGGCTTCAGCCACTTCTAAGCTTTGGATCTGAAGCTCAGGCTTCTCCCCCTACCCATGATCCCTGTGTAGAGAGGGCGCTACCTCAGATCTCATTTGCCACAATAAGCAGTGACTGATCTTGGTGCTCAGGAAATGGTTTCAGTAAGTGTGTTTCTTTCAAATAACTTGTTCTTAATCTTTGTATTCACCTCTTATTGCAATACTTTCACTTATTGAGGCCTACCCTTTTTACCCCTTTTTCTCTCTTCCTCCTTCACACTACCTTCTAGGGCTTAATTAAAAAAAAAAAAAAAAACATAGTTTATTTTTCCTCATAGGGTTAGTTTCCCTCAAGTGTTGGTCTTTTTATTGCTGTCATTTCCCTCCTTTCTTTCTCCCTTTGTCATCCATGAAGATGTCAGAAAAGCTCTCCAGATTAAAAAAATGCATAAATTGTTTTCACAAGCTACCAAATTGGGACACACATGATAAATGTGAATATTGCTTATGACTTTCACACCTTCACATCACCTCTCTATCTGTGAGGCCTTTGGTCAACAAGCAATTGTGGAAAATGTAATAAGCTTATTCTGAAGGGTCTCCTTTAGTCTGATGTTGTAGAAAAAACCTTCAGGACTGGGGACGTCTGTTGCTACTTATTCTTTACCTTCTTCATCTTCTTCAAAAAATAGGTCTGATAAACCCAAAGAGAAGCAAATGAAGGCAGAAAGAGAAAAAGAAAAATAGAAAAAAAGAGAGAGATCAAAATTAGAAAAAACTAGATGCCTGCATCTGACACCTCCATTGGTTCCGCTGCCTAAGATTCCTAGACCTTTGGAGCAAACACTCTTTCAGATTCTGTAGTTGTTTGATCCCATAGGCACCCAGATTTTCAATGGATCCTTTCTCCCCTGGGCTCTGGTCTTGCAGGAGAGACCCCATTATCCCTCCAGGCCACCTTCCTGAACTTCTTCTCTGAGATCAGCTAGGTGCTGTCAGACCCTCCTTAAAGCTGACATGGACAGGATGATGAAGAGATTCCTTCAGACCAAAATCCAATTGGCAATCCTCCCTGCACCAACCACTGCTGGATCCAGAATAACCTTTTCTTCCCCAACTCATTAATGGCTCTTTCTCCAATCTGACCTGTCTGATTAGAGCCCTTAGATCTGACTCTAGTCCAGGGCCAATCTGCATCAGAGCTGATGCTTCATATTTCCTAGACTCTGATGAGTTCTTTTATGAAGTTGGACTCATAGGAATCTTGGAGATGAGCTACTGGCATTGACTCTGACAGGGTAAGATTGGATCCAAAGTATTTGGATCATTTCCTCCCTATAGGGGTGCCAGCACTTCATAGCCTGGCATTGGCATCAGCCTTGCATCTCAGCTGGACAGCATTTAGGGTTGAGCCACCTTTGAGAATTTTGGCTCCTACATAGTTACTCACCAAATCCGTGTTGAGCTCTACTTTCAAAACTTTCCAGAGAGTATAATTTCAACCTAGAGAGAGAGAGATGACTACTCTTTCAAAACTGGATCCAGCCTTACCCCACAGGATTTCCCAGGGTCTGCAGCAGGCTCTTCTTGTCCCATCAGGACAGACAGTTTCCAAGAGCCTTGAGTTTGTTCTCCCAAGAGAGCCTATCTTAGTTTCTGAATACTGTCCTGAGTAGCCCATAGGAAAGGTACACAGGAACTCTTGGATTCACCTGTTCACCTGAGAAATCTCCAATCACCAACACTGATTTTAATGAGGGACAAGGACAAGGGGAGGTTGGTTCTACCAAGTGCATCTTCTGGAGGAATCAGTTTTTCTTGAGGCTTTTGGTTCTGGCCCATCTACTTTTTAGGTAGTCCCCTGGCCGATGAGATGGTAGACCTGATATTCTCTTGGGCATGGAAGGAACTGGCTACAGCTGATACTATTCTCAAAGTGCCCGGCAAGTTTTTGGTTGCTCTCAAAGACCATCCCCATTAGAGCAATGGTCCTGTAGTAGATTATATGGCAGGGGCAGTAGCCACTAAGAAGAAGCTTGGAGAAGAAAGTTCCTCTGTCCATCCACTGAATAGAAAATCATGTGTGCTGGAAAAATTTGGGAAGCATGTGTATGTCTCATTTACTTCTTCAGTGAGAGCACTACATTTTTTGGCTCTTTACCCATTTCCTGAGGAATTTGACAAAGGAAATCACTAAATCTCTCACAGGGACCTTGCCTGCAGTTCAAAGAAAATCCACTGATTCACAGTTGGCTACCCTTCAGTCATTAGTCAATGTCTCTGTTGACTTAATCTGTAATGCCACAGAAGGTCTGTCTAGAGAAGCAGGCATAGGTATTTCCATGCCTGGATGCAGCAATGTGATTTTGCAGAACATTTCAAGATGTCATTCATCAAGGCCCTGTAAAATGAATGATCTCTTTTTGGTCCCAAGGTTAAAGAAACTGTCTCAAGAAGTGAGAAGGATAGTAACTCCCCATCTGCCATACGGATAAAATTCGCTACCCCTCTAAGGACCATCTCCAGAAACCAGAAGTCAGGAAAGAGAATTTGATTAATAAATCTCAGGGCTTTGTGTCTGATACTTCTGGAAGAAGGGCTCCATGAGACAGAGGAGCAAACTCTTATAATTGACATCACCCAAGGGGCATAAAGTGGCCTGAAAAAACAATTCTTCAGGGGTCCTTTCTCAGGGAAGGCTTTCCAATGCTCCTGAACAGTTGTCCAACTGTCATACTCTGGAAGCAGTCGAGTAATGCTTATACCTGCACCCAGCAACCATCACTCAAGACAAATAGGTGCAGAAGATTATAACCAGAGTCTGTTTCATTCCCTTCCACACCTTTCTCCCATGCCCAAAAATAATTCCCAATGTTCAACTCTCATAAAGGGGAAGAAACCACTTCAAAAATAAGGAAGCTTCTAAGAAACTGAGTTATCCAAGAGGTCCCCCCAGACCAGAGAGGATCCAGAGTTTACTCAAGATTCTTTTTAGTGCCAAAGAAAAATGGGGACCTAAGGCCAATTTTGAACTTAAGCCTCTTGAACAAATTTGTGAAGCAAACAAAATTCACAATGGTCATAGTTCAGTGCATTCTTCCCTTACTGAGGATGATCTACTGGATGTGCTCAATAGATCTTCAGGATGTGTACTACCATAAAAAGATGGACAGATGCACTAGAAAGTACCTTTACTTCTGTCTATTAACCAATCATTTCCAATTCAGAGCTCTGCCCTTTGGTTTCACCACAGCCAGCCCTCCCAGGTGTTTATCAAGTGCATGGTAGTAGTGACAGTTAATATATAACTACAGGTTTTTCAGGTATTCCTATATTTGAGCAACTGGCTCATTACCCCCCCCCCCCCCCTTCCAGGAATCTACTCATCCAACCAGGGAATATTTGTTCCATCTGTGCTAGACTTGGGGATTACAGTGAATATAACAAAGTCCAAGCTACAACCAGTCCTATCTCTAGAGTTCATTGGAGCATTTTTGGACACAAGACTTCAGACAGCAAAGCTCCCTCAAACAAGAATTACATCCCTTCGTCAACAAGCCCAAGAAGTCTTATCTAACTAGAAGTCACCAGCAAGACTACTTCTTCACCTTTTAGGCTCATGGCAGCTACATTGCAGTAGTGTCACTAGCCAAATTCTACATACAAGTTCTTCAGTGGACTCTGGCAGTTCAATGGTCAGTCAGGAAACAAAAAAACACATACATCAAGTGGAAAAACACTAATTTATTTTACACAAGATAAAGCTTTCAGGAAATGCCCTTCATCAGTATTCAGAACCCATTTAACAAACTATTTAATATATCCAAATGAAACACACCACATGTCACAGCCACCAATAATAAAAGGCAAACAATTAACAAATGATTAGTACCATATCTACTTTTAAAATCATACCATATACTTAAAAATACATTTAATATTTTTTCATAAAAACTAATAAATATAGTTTTCATTTATACTCCTTCTGCTTAGCAACTAATATTGGTTGGCAGAAAATAAACTGTAAGCAGATAGGGTCTGTTTTGAATCAGTCAGACTTTGATTTGTCTGGGGCTACTATAAGCTTACTTAATAAGGGTCTACAATTCATACCCATGAAGAAGGATACTTTGATAGACACATTAACTGACTTAAGAATTTTTATTAGAAATGTCAGTTTAAAACTTATGTTTAATGACCTGGGAAATGGGCAGGCTGAAATGCATAGGAAGTCAAGTGTTTTTGTGCCTATGAATTTGTGCCTATGATCCTTAATGCGTTTATGATAGCTTCTGAGGATGACTTAAGACAACTTTATTCGAAATCACTAAGTAATAGGAGAAGACAATTTAACTTAACATATGATGAACATAAAGCGCTCGTGGAAGTGTATAATAATGATGACAAAGTCATTAAACAAGCAGACAAGGGAGGAGTGGTAGTGATTTTTAATAAATTAGAGTATATCACTTTAATGAATTTTTTTATCAGATGGAATGACTTTTAAAATCATAAATTTCTTTGAAGTTAAGAAGCATATTGCTGATGTCAACATGTATATATTTGATTTACAATTACAAGGTGATATATCAGTTGATCTTTTTAATTATTTTACAGTTTCTTGTCCGTTAATACCTATAATCTATGGTATCCCCAAATTGCAAAAGAGTACCACCAAACCACCTATGAGACCTATCGTCTCAGGTAGGGTGACAGAGCCACTATCAATTTATGTCCAGAATACTTAGGGTAAATATTTAACCCTATGTCCCAGTTGTGTAAAAGATATGGGGGATTTCTTGAAGAAGTTGTATACATGGTATAAAAATAATATTGATAATGACTATATACTTGTAACACTTGACATTAATTCGCTCTTTACCATAATTCCAAATGAGTATGGCAATAATGCAGTACATGACTTTTTATGCAGAAATACAGATATGACTGGTAGAGAAGTGGAAAATGTATGTAGTATGATTGTCTTGACTAAAAATGTTTTTCTTTTTAATGGTCAGGCATTCTTGCAGATAGAGGGTGTAGCCATGGGTACTCCCATGGCTAACACATATGCAAATATTGTATTAAATGAATGGGAATATGTAAATGGTCCTGCTAATCCTTTTAAAAAAATGTTCTTTTTTTTCAACATTTCATAGATGATTGTTTTATGGTTTGGAAAGGGAGTGAACATCAATTATTTGAATTTGTTGAATATTTGAATAATACCACTAGGTTTAACATGAATTTCTGTTATACTAGTATTTCGTATCTTGATGTTCACCAGGTATAAGCATTGAAATATAGTTAAGACGTTTGTGTATAGAAAAGAAATTCAGATTAATAAATATACACATGCTAGGAGCATGCATGCCAAACATGTTTTTAGTGCTATTGTAAAATGGCAATTTTCAAGGTGAGTAGGCTCAATACAGATGAAGTAAAATGTAGAACACAGATGGAAGAATTAGCTGAACAATTTATAAGTAGAGGGTATAAGGAAGACATCATTTTGAAAGAGATGAGGTATGAACTTGATAATAGGTTACATATTGCTCCACATTTTTTGGGGGGGAGCCAGCAACACAGTCAATAATAAGGAATGATATGTCTGTCTCACTTAGATATGTTACTACACATACCGTTATGACAAAGCAGGTTGAGGGTGTTGTACGAAAAAACTGGTGAATATTGACAGCTATGCCTGAGGTGTTGACTATGTTGGACAATAAACCAAGATTTGCTTATAGGAATAGTATAAATCTAAAGAGACAGTTATGTCATAAAGATTTTAATGTTAATATAGTAGTACCAGTAGTAAATAAATATGGTACACTTCCATGCAATGACTGTAGTTGCTGTAAAAATATCTGTGTTAAAACAGATTTTCAGCATCCTCTAACAAATGTGAAATATGAGATTAAGTGTCAGGCATCATGCAATACTACTACTATAGTGTATTTAGCGACATGTACAGAATGTAAATGTTATTATGTGGGTAAATGTTCAAGACGTCTAAAGGATTGTATTATTGAACACAAGTCAGACATTAGAAGATGTGTAGCTATGAATGCTTTAGCTAAGCACATCTTAGATAGGGGCTCAACACATGACTTTAAATTTAAGGTGTTAGAGGTGGTCTATAGGAATTTATGAGGAGGGGATATAAATAATAAATTAGATATATCAGAATACAAGTGGATTATTAGATTAGAAGCAGATAAATACCCTGGGCTTAATAACATGCTAACATTAAAACCAATATTAGTGGCTAAGCAGTAGGAGTATAAATGAAAACTATATTTATTAGTTTTTATGAAAAAATATTTAAATTAATTTTTAAGTATATGGTATGATTTTAAACATAGATATGGTACTAATAATTTGTTAACTGTTTGCATTTTATTATTGGTGGCTGTGTCATGTGGTGTGTTTCATTTGGATATATTAAGTAGTTTATTAAATGAGTTCTGACTACTGATGAAGGGCGTTTCCCAAAAGCTTTATCTTGTGTAAAATAAATTAGCATTTTTCCACTTGGTGTATGTGATTTCTGCATCCTGCCAGCTAATATCTTGAAGATTTAATTACAGTGCATTTGACTGTTTCTTCTGTTTACAGTCAGGAAACAACCCATGTCTTTTCTAGGGATTCCAGCAAAAACATTTGCAGAGCTCATAAGCAGTGGTGGCTAGAATCTCCACGTGTTCTACAGGGACATTCTTTCATCCCTCCCAAGCTACAGTGACCACAGATGCTTCCCAGCTGGGGTGGGGGACATTATCTAGGAAGGACAGTGCAAGGTACATGCTCCCAAATAGAGGCCAGTCTTCACATCAGTATTTGGAGATGAGAGCAGTTCTCTTAGTGTTGCAGGCCTTTCATGACTCTCTCCCTTTGAGTATGATGTATATTCAGACAGACAATATTGCAGTTGTTAGGTACATTAACAAACAGGGAGGATCCAAATCATATCCTTTGTGTTGAGAGGCCATGAGTGTGTGGAAATGGGTGATATCTTTTCACCACTTTCTGACAGCAGTGCATATCCTAGGGAAATCCAATATCCTTGCAGACAGGTTGATCTGTTCTGCTTTCTGACAAGTGGTCCCTCAATCCATTAGTAACAGAACAGATTTTCAGCCATTGGAGCTGATCTTGTTGCAACCTCCTTGTCTGTCCTAACAACACCAAATGCAACAAGTTCTTTGTTCTAATTCCCTGAGAGGGGGAGTCACCCAGGGACCCTCTAATACACCCATAGCCCCCCAGGACTCCTTTATGGCTTTCTCTCAATGCTCCTTATTTCAAAGTTTCTTCAGAAAGCATTTGCAGTGAAGGTCGTCTTCATAGCCCCTTATTGCCTTAACAAGTCTGTTTTTCTTCCACTTGCCTCATCTAGTTCACTCTCCCTGGGTGCTGGACTTGGACTCAGATCTTCTATCCCACACATCAGGGGTCAATTCATCCAAACATTCAGTCCCTCAAACTGATCGCAGGGTGACTTCTCCAGTTATAGTGATGGTTCACCAGTCCAGATTTTCATCTTCAGTTGTCCACATTTTGTCTTATAACCAAAAAATCCTCAACTAGGAAAAGTTATAAGGTCAAATGGAAAATGTTTTCTGTTTGGGTGATTGAAAAATATTTACCCTTTTTCAGGCAATCTTTCAGCAATTCTGGACTGCCTTGCACACCCTTTTCAATGTGGACCCAGTTATTCCACAATCAAGGTATAGTTAACTGCAATATCCTCTTTCCATATGGGTGAAAATCATACACCCACTGCATCTCTCAGATTTCCAAGACTTTCCTCTGAGGTATTTTCTACTACATCCTCCACTTAGAAATCCACTCCCTCCATGGGATATCACTGTTGTGCTACAGACTTTGGCTGGACCCCCTTTTCAAACCTTCTGCTAAGTATAATCTGAAGTTTTTTATCATGGAAAATTTTATTTCTAGTGGCTGTCACTTTTACAACTTTGCCAACTATTGTATGTAATGTAATTTGCAATGCAAATCAAGCTGTAATGCAATTATTTTTGCATAATTATCACTGTTATTACCTTTTGCTGTTTGCTGACTTTGTATATATTGTATGAATTGCTCCTGTGGCCTGGCTCATGGGTGAAAATGGTCTGTAGATCAGCATATCTACCTATTTAACAAACAGAAAAATAAGTAAGTGAGTAAATAAATAAATAAATAAATAAAAGACATAACTATTAATGCCTTCCTTCCTCGAGTACCTCCACTACTTCCCCTATACCTAAAGGCATATTCATCTTCCAGCTTAACTCCCAATGAATCTTCTTAGCCCATTAGGGCCCCTTCCCAGCTGTTTCCACACAATTATAAATGTCATTAACATAGTTCAATAGGTTCCAAACTCTAGTACTTATTTATACATGTAAACCAGACCTCATAAATCCCCTTTAACAATAACGGAAAATATAAAACTTTACCCACATTCTCAAATTGATCACTGCAGTTGTATGAAATAATGGATATAAAGTTCAATGGTTTCCATTAATGTAGGAAGACTGTCAGACAAAAAGGAATCCTTTACATTTAAATAAGTAATTCACAGTTATCATCTAGTGCTGCTAAGTATATCTTGTGCTATTCATAAATAGGTTCATTTGTTCACAGATGTGTGCTAGGCTAACGGCCCTGGAGCCTATATAAGCCTAGCCCAAAAAGATTCCCTGGAATCATGCTGCCCAAAGTTAGTTCCCAGTGTCCCTGTCAAGCAAGGCCACTGAAGTGATCCCCAGGGTGAACTTCCTATTGCCCATCCACTCATTAAGATTTTTCTTAAAGAGGGCCAGTGAAGTGCTCTGCTTGATGTTAATGGGAAGTTTGTTCCAGAGTATGGGAAGACTCTGGGTTAGGAACCTGTCTCTACAGCATGTTCTGTTTATTGTGGTAATGAGGTTTAGGTCCCTGGAGCGTTTGGTATGGAGGGATTGGGATTTCTTTAGGTGTAGCATATCTAGCAGTTTGGGTCAGACATGGCTTTGTAGGACAAGCAGAGATTGCCTCTAAGTAGGCGATAAGAGACAGAGTATAGCTGGAGTTGTTTGAGTCTGTCCATATAGGGCATGTGTCTAAGGCCGAAGTTCCTCTTAGTGAGGAATTTTCATGGCCTTTCCAGCTGTTGTAGGTGACTAGTGAGGTACATACCAAATGAGGTGTTGTATTCTATAGCAGGTCTAATGAGGGATGAGTAGAGAGGGATTATGACCTCTTTCTTCCTGGATGAGAAACCTTTTGTAATGAGATGTGCCACATAGAAGGACATTTTGACTACAGTGGCAATGTGGTTATCAAAGGAGAGGTTGCTGTCAACCTGTGTCCCCAGGTCTCTTATCATACCTTTGGTGTTTAGTGGACTACCACCTATGTGGTAGCTCATGGGCACCAAATTTTTCCCAAAGGGAATGACAATGCACTTTTTGGCATTGAGCTAAAGACCATGGTTCTGGCACCAGACACTGGTGTCAGTGAGGCCTTTTTGTAGAATGTTTACATCAGTTGGAGAATCAATAATGGCTCCCAGTTTACAATCATCTGCGAACTTGGTCAGCCAGAGTCTCTTTATGTTGGCTTGAACTTCAGAGAAGTAGGTGCCAAACAAGAGAGGACCTAGGACAGATCCCTGCTGGACACCACTTGTAACTGGTCAGTAGTCAGATTTGGAGTCCGCTGCTTTCACAGTGTGGGTTCTATCAGTGAGCCTTTTGGCAACCCATCTTATGACATAGGGGTTTATGCCTTGTTTAGTGAGTCTATCTATGATTCCTGAGTGAGGGATGGTGTAGAAAGTCTTGGCAAGATCTAGGTAGGCTGTGTGAACTACCTTGCCCTCATCCACAGCTCTGGTGATAGACTCGAAGAAGTCCAGAGTTTGGAGATTCCCTATATCCTTATTTATAAGGTCCATGATGATGCACGCCATAGCCTTACATATCAGACTCATCAGGCTAATGGGGTGGTAGTTCCCAGGGTCTGTAGTTGCTCCTCCTTTGTGGAGTGGGATGACCATAGCAGTGTGCCATTCGGTAGGAACAAAGCCTGAAATGAGGCTGTGACTGAACAGGGTACTTAGATGTGGTTTCAGTTCACTTTGTAATTCATGTAGAACACAGCCATGGATATTATCAGGTCCATTGGAAGCTGTATTCTTGGCTATGGACAGTGCATTTTTTTACCTGTGTAGCCGTGATAATAGGGACTTGGCATTCCTCAGGTATTGTAATAGGCCCTTTAGGGGGTGAAAGGGGGGTAAAGTTCGCACTGAATCTGTCTGCCAATATATTGGCAATATCAGTTGATTCTGTATTTGTATTGCCATTGTGTTGTAACTCAGAGCAGATCTCAGTATTGCCATGTAGATTCTTGGCATAACTATAGAATGCCTTGTGGTTATCTTTAGAATCTGCAGCAATTTTTGTTTTTGTAGCTAACTTTAGAGGATTTGATGATGGATCTCAGTTTTTTGCTGAGGCTGACAAGGGAGTTTTTCCAGCCTTAGGACTTTACCCTTTTCTGCAACAGTTATTTTCCTTCTGTTGTAGAGTTTGTTTATGGTGGGGGACCACCAGATTGGCTTCCTTTCTTTGGAGGAGAGCATCTTGGTTCTGTTTGGTGTGGCCCATTCCATGCACTTGTGTATGTGCTCATACAGTGCATTGGTTTATGATTCAGTCTTGCAAATATTTTCCATTTGCATGGGTGTTGTGAAGTTAGCCACCTCTGTTTTTAGCAGTCCAAAATTGACTTTGGAGAAGTTTTTTACATTGGTTTCCTTGGGGGGGGGGTGAGGGTGGGATGTGGATATCCATGGTGATTAGCTTGTGGTCAGATCTGACTAGGGAGGAGTGGATTACTGGTGTAGAGCAATGGTCGCCCATGTTAGTAATAACCAGGTCAAGGATGTTTCTACCCCTGGTGGGGGTAAGAATGAGTTGGTCAAGGGTGTTGTAATTAATGAATTCCAGAAAACGTTGAGCAAGTGTGTTGGTACACGAGTCATTTTCCCAGTTAATGGAGGGGAAGTTAAAGTCTCCCAGTATAAGTGTATTGGGTTGTACCGTAATATTTTCCAGTGTGTTTAGGAATGTGAAGTGGGAGTCATGGGACATGGTGGGGGATCTATAGCAGGCTACAACCTGGATTTCAGTTTTACCCAGTGTTAGTTGTACCTGAAGTATCTCTGATGTGTTATATTTGGCTACTAGTCTGGAGGTGTGCATATCCTTTATAAATATGGAGATACCTCAACCTTTAGTGCTTCGGTCCAGGTTTAGGAGCCAAAAAGTGTGGTATGAATTATAGCCTGGTAGTGCTGGGGTGCTCTATGGAGCCTTGAACCAGGTCTGGGTCACTGAACAGATGTCGATGTTCTCCATTTTAAGGAGTGCTTCGAGTGAGTGCATTTTGAGATTTAAACTTTTAGCGTTGAGTAGCATAACCCTCAGATTTAATTTGCTTGTAGCTGTTATGGTGGTAATTTTGTCTTCAGGACATTGCCTAAAAAAGGCACTAATGGGGTGGCAAGAGCCTTGGCCACTATCCAGAATCCCTGGGGTGACAGGTGCAGGCCATCTCTGGTGAAGCATCATGGTCTGTCTCATTATACAGGTTTACTCTTCTGTCATCTTTAGGCCATAGTCCATAAACTTCATTTCTCAGTCTCAGAATACAAGAACAAAAGTCTTCCCTCCCTGGTACTTGCATTTTTGACTGCCCCACAATTAAATGAGGAGTACCTTAATGATTGACCAACACCTTTGGCAGGCATGATCCTCCCCATCCTGTGTTGCAGGCTACAAACCTATGGCTTTTGACAGCATCATCACTGCCTCTTCTCTGATCAGACTCGATTCCCTCTGTCTCCACTTCTTCCACTTGATTTTCCACTGCTGATTCAAGCTCTCAAAGGAAAAAAAATGTAGAGAAAAGGCACAATTGCTAAGCATCGCAGATCAGGAGCACTTCCTAC
Source organism: Protopterus annectens (assembly GCF_019279795.1). NCBI lineage: Eukaryota > Metazoa > Chordata > Ceratodontiformes > Protopteridae > Protopterus > Protopterus annectens. Next base: position 696,839,751 of record NC_056739.1, read on the forward strand.
TTTCATTTTTTTGACATAGTCAAGTTAATAGATTTATTTATTTATTTATTTATTTATTCAATTTCAGAGTCAGGATAATCTGACAAGACATAATCCATTTTCTGATGAGATTTAGGGAGAAAAGCTTGAATAACAGATTAGAAATATGTTAAAAAATGGAGTTCAAGATGGCCACTCTTCTGTAAGCACTGCAAGCACCTAGCTCTCTGAAATACCCTGGATTATAATAAACCCAGAAGACAGCACAGACTAAAAAACAAATAAATATGACTGAGTATCTATTCCAGACAACAAACAGCATTCAAAAGAAGGGAAAAAAAGCAACAGCTTCCTTTTAAAACAAAAGGATTAACTAAGATTCTAGAAATCATCTGTAGCCGTGTGGTGCTGTGGCCCTGCAGTCATACATAACGTCTGCAAAACTTACCTAAAAGCAAGATGTTGAAAGAAGAAAATAATATGGAGACTTTAACAACTAAAACCAAATTCTCGATACTAGCCTCACCAGACAAAGACACAACTCCAAAAAGACAGAGGACAAATAAGCAATCTGACAATTCCAAGCCTGCAAATAAAACCAAGTCAGAACAGCCAGCTAGCCTGGAAGATATAAAAACAGCTTTATTGTCCATTCAACAAGCAATACAGGACTTATCCACACAGTTTCAAACATTTGGAGACTCATTTAATCAAATTCTAACCAGAATTGAAAAATCTGAAGCAAAAATATTAGAAAATGAAATAAAATTAGACTCTATATCTCAGAGAACTGATTCCCATGACAAAGAGCTGCAAAGTCTAGAAGCAAAAATAATATCTTTAGAAGCAAGAGCTCGGAGAAACAATGTTATCATAAGGGGAATCCCTGAAACTCTGTCACACATTGATCTAATACAAACTATCAAACTCATGCTAAAATCTTTACTAAATGATTCTGAAGCAACACAACAAATAATAATAGACAGAGCCCACAGAGCTCTGAGAGAAGCTCAATCATCCTTGAGACTAAGACCTGTGTATGCCAAAATCTTAAACTATCAAGATGTAAATAAAATACTCTTTGCAGCAAAGAAGAAAGGGACACTCACCTGGAATAATAGTGGAATTTCCTTTGCTCAAGATCTGCCTATTCAGGTAAGGCAAGCAAGGCAACTTCTATCTCCATACTGCAAGTTTCTGATAGAAAAGAAAATAAAGTTCCAGATGAAATACCTAAACCTTCTAATTTTCAATATAAAAGATGATAAATACATGATTGCTAACCCCAAGGAAGCAAAAGAGACTTTCCTGTCAGTTTTCAAGCCGATTCCACCTCCAGAAACTAAATAAAATGCCTGGAAATTAAAAATGACCCTTGAGTAAAAATCAGACCGATTTGCGAGTGATACACACTCTGAGAGCTTCCCCTTGCTGCCTAGGCCCTTAAATCAATGAGGGTAGCCACTAGGAACACAGGAAAAGGAAATGAAAACCAGGTAGGAACTAAACTTCATGGAGAACATCGATATCTGTGCAGTAACAGAAACCTGGTTCAAGGCTTCCGAGAGCACCCCAGCACTACCAGGTTATACCTCATACCATGCTTTTCGGCCCCAAAACTTGGACCAAACCACAAAAGGAGGGGGAGTATCAATATTCGTCAAAGATACCCACACCTCCAGGTTGGTGGCACAGCACGAAGCATCAGAGACTATCCATGTGCAACTAACAGTGGGTAAAACTGCCTTCCAGTTTATAGCCTGCTACAGACCACCCTCCCAAACCCAAGAACCCCACTCGGCCTTCCTGAGAACACTGGAAAATATGAAGGTCTCTCCAAACACCATTATATTGGGCGACTTCAACTACCCAAACATTGACTGGGAGCATTACTCTAGCTCCAACACCCTAACCCAAAGGTTCCTAGAATTTATAAACTCAAATGCTATGGAACAACTTGTTACCACTCCCACAACAGGGGAAAACATACTGGACCTGATCATCACCAACATGGGGACTCTATGCTCAAGACCAGAAGTGTATCCCTCACTGGTAAGATCAGACCATAAACTAATCTCACTGGATATTCACATCCCAACCCCACCTCCTGCCCAGAAAACCACAGTGAAAAACTTCTCTAAAGCAAATTTCACACTTCTCAAAACCGAGGTGGAATCCTTCAAAGCCCCCGGGCCTGTGAAAAATACAGCCCAGACCGCAGAATCCTTTATAAACACATTCTATGAACACCTTCAGGAATGCGTGGATCATGCAATCCCAAATAAAACCAAGACCCAATCCTCCAAAGGCAGACGTCCCGTCTGGTGGACCCCAGCCATAAACAAACTATACAATAGAAGGAGGAAGCTACTACATGATAGAGCAAAATCCCAAAAAGGGAAGGCATCTCTGATCAGTATTAGCAAAAAACTATGGGCACTCATAAAATCGTCTAAGGCCAGCTTCGAGAGAAAAATTGCACAGGACACTAAGGATAATCACAAGGCTTTCTTTAGTTATGTTAGGAACCTGGGTGGGAATTCCCAGATATGCTCAGAATTAGTCCAAAATGACAAAAAATACACTGAACCCACAGACATTGCCAACATCCTAGCTGATGGGTTCAGTGCAAACTTCTCACCCCCCCCACCAAAAGGGCAAATATCTATCCCAGCAGTGTGCTGCCCCCCTGACATCTCAGATGCTCAGGTAAGAGCCACCCTCTCCAAAGCAAAAAACACAGCATCAATGGGACCAGACGGTGTCCCAGGCTGCGTCCTACATGAACTCCAAGAAGAGTTAAACCCAAACCTAAAACTACTGTTCAGTCTCAGCCTTACTACAGGATATGTACCCAAAGAGTGGCGTACAGCAACAGTGGTCCCTCTCCACAAAGGTCGTGCCTCAACGGATCCTGGAAACTATCGCCCCATAAGCTTGACTAGCGTGGCCTGCAAAGCTATGGAAAGGATCATCATGGACCTCATAAATAAAGATATTGGGGACCTACAGACACTGGATCCTACCCAGTTTGGCTTTGTTAAGGGCAGATCCTGCCTCTTAAACCTGGTAGATTTCTTTGAAACAGTCACCAAGGCCATTGACGAGGGGAAGGTGGTCCACACAGCTTACCTGGACCTCGCAAAAGCCTTTGATACAATACCCCTCTTGGGCATTATAGATAAGCTCACCAGCTTAAATATAAACCCCTATGTCACTAGATGGGTTGCAAACTGGCTCAAGGACAGAACCCACATTGTTAGAATTGCTGGAGCCATGTCAGACACCAAACCAGTTACAAGTGGCATCCCACAAGGCTCAGTCCTGGAACCTCTCTTGTTCGGTATATATTTCTCGGAGGTACAGGCCAACACTGAAGGACAGTGGCTGACCAAGTTCGCAGATGACTGCAAACTGGGCACCATAATAGACTCTCCAGCTGACTCAAGCATCCTCCAAAAGGGCCTCATAGAAACAGACAACTGGTGCCAGAGCCATGGCCTCAAGCTAAATACCAAAAAGTGTATAGTCATCCCCTTTGGCAAAAACAAAGTCCCCACAAATTACCACATAGGTGGTAATCCTTAAGTACAGAAGAAGTAATTAGGGACCTGGGGACCTAAGTTGATAGCAATCTCTCATTTGACAACCACGTGGCCAAAGTGGTTAGAAAAACATTTTATATAGCCCACCTAATCATGAAGGGATTCACATCTAGATCAGGGGAGGTCATCGTGCCTCTTTACTCATCCCTCATCAGGCCCATAATTGAGTACAAGGCCCCTTTTCAGATGTACCTTACCAGACACCTGCAGCAACTGGAAAGACCCCAAAAGTACCTCACCAAGAGGATCAAAGGGCTCAAACAGATGCCATATGCTGCCCGGTTAAAGAAACTCCAGCGCTACTCAGTGGCATACTGCCGGCTCAGAGGCGATCTGTGCCTGACGTATAAAGCCATGTCCAACCCGGAATTAATGGACATGCTGCACCTCAGAAAATCCATATTCCATCAAGCTACGCACTCGAGAGACCTGAACCTTAGCATTGAAATAAATAGGACATGCTGGAGGGACAAATTCATAACCCAGAGGCTCCCTTTGCTCTGGAATAAAATCCCAGTCCAGGTTAGGCAGAGTCCCTCATTGACTCTCTTCAAGAGGAATCTTGATGAGTGGATGGGAGATCGTAGGTTTATCCCGGGTATCACTTCTGTGTCACTGTTAGACAGAGGCACAGTATACTAACCTCAAAAAAGGGCATAGCAAAATTAATTTAAAATGGGTGGCGAAAGCCAAACACAGTCTGGCTAGGCTTATAAATGCCAAAGGGCAGATAGCCTAGTATGAACCTATGAACCTATGACCCCTTTAAATATGAGGATAAGGATAACAAAACTGGGAATTACACATTCTACTCCCAATGCCATAAAATGTGGGTGAGAATAGACTTCTTTTTAATCTCAGACATACTCATTAACATGGACCCTACAATAGTCATACACACTAGATTTCTGTCGGATCATTCCAAAGATACACTGAGTATCAACTGGGACACAAAAAGGTTTTTAAACAATAAAGCTAATAACTGGTCATTAAATCCTAATCTGCTCTTCAAAACAGATGTAGTAAAAAAGATTGAGGATATATTAAAAACATCCCTTGTAAATATCTTCAATTCCCAAACATGAATGGATATAGAATGGGCATCGACCAAAACACAAATCAGAGGAACTTTCATTAAAAAAGCAGCATATTATAAAAAAATCGAACTGAAAAACAAAGGAGAAAATAGAACAATGTGAGAAATAATTGGTAAATAACCCTAATAATCAAACGGAAATGGACCTCCTAAAACTACAAAGAGACCTGTATATGCTCGAGAACAGAAATTTATCTTTTGATGAGACAAGACAGTTGGCTAATTACACAGAAGAAGCCCAAATTACTTCCAGAGCATTGTCCAGAATTATTGCTCAACAAAAATCCACCTCAGTTATAGCAGAAGTAAATTACCAAGGGAAAAACTATACAAGAAATAAGGAAATTATCAAAGCGTTTGAACAAATATATACGCCAACATATGGAGAACAAAGCCTACAAGCCTCGAAGGAGGATAGGGATCTTTTTCTTCAAAAACTAAAATTCCGTAAACTAAATTTAGATCGACAAATAAAACTAACAGAGCCCATTTCTATTAACGAGATAACCACAACAATTAAACATCTAAAACCACACAAGGCCCCAAGACCGGATGGTCTTGCCTCAGAATTTTATAAATCCTTTAGTCCACTAGTTGCTAAATTATTATACCACGTGCTGAACTATATAATAAATAACATACATGATATTCACTTTAACGCCTCTAAAACTATTTTTATATTAAATGACCAAGCGGACCCTAAAAATCCAGATAGCTATATACCCATCTCTCTTCTAAATATAGACACCAAGATCCTTACCTCAATACTCGCAAACAGAGTTAAAAATCTGACAGAGAAAATCATTTCTCCAGAACAATCTGGGTTTACACCACGTAGACAGACCAGTGACAACACGATAATATTAGAAGCATTAATATACTTTGCAAATGAGAGAAATACCAACATCTTCACAATGGTAGTAGATGCCCACAAGGCTTTTGATAGGGTCAATCTTGAATTTTTGCTGTAAACGTTCCCTCACTTTGACATACCTAAAAATTTCATACAGATCATTCAAATTCTCTATAGTAATCCATATACATCCCTATATATAAATAAAACATGGTCAAACAGAATTTCGATAAAAAATGGAACAAGACAAGGCTGCCCGCTATCACCCTTTCTTTTCAACCTTTACCTAGAACTCCTATTTCTATATATTAAACAAAATACATATCATAATCCCCCTCAATACATAACTTCAAACTTTATCTCTCACATTTGCAGACGATTTAAACATATACTTTGCTACACCAAGTTCAGACATGACCAAAATAATAAACACAATTGAACAATTCTCATACATTTCTAACTACAAATTAAACCTTAATAAAACTAATATATTCCCCTTAAGGCCACCTAGACTCATCTCCCTAATACCTCTCTTAGACAAAATAAAAATAAATGAAGAAACCAAATACCTGGGGATTACTTTCTTTCAGAATAACAAGGAATTCTAACAACATAACGTAACTCTTAAATGGCAAAACATAACACAAGAATGTACAAGATGAAATAATCTTAAGCTACTATTTTTGTCTAAAGTATCAGTAATTAAAATGAACATACTACCTAGATTAATATATCTATTTATGACATCTTAGATAACTATACATAATAAATTCTTCAAACAAATTCATACCTTTCTAGCAAAATTTGTATGGGAACCTAAAAAGACCAGAATCTCCTATCAAAAACTAACACTTCCCAAGAACAAAGGGGGTCTGAACTTGCCAGATTTCAAAACCTACTACTCTATTATCAACACTTATAGAATACTGAGAATAGCAAAGTATGACCCCTCGGCAAAGACTGGTTCACTGGCCTGGGTAACAATATACTATAGGTACATAAAAACACTAGACATCAATCCCAAAGCACTTCCCTTCTTAAATAAAAAAGATTTACAAGCCTATAACATAATAGAGCCACTAAAACATTCTATAAAAATAACGCAAAAACTTTTTCACTCCTTAAACCTTGGACAAGCTATGATAATACTACAACCCCTCCATAAAAATCCTAACTTAAAAATAAATAACAAGATGCTAAAGCTAGACTCCTTCCCTCAGTTAAAACATAAGAGAATCTAAGATATCTACCCATACCTCAATAGCACAATTCATGAATTAAGAAGTAATCTAAACTTACCTAAAGTATATATAATAATTTTAAGATAAATCAAAGAGGTGTGTTCCAATTACCTCCAAAACCTCACCATACTCGAAAGTGACATCGAAAACCATACCCTACTTTGGAAGACTATGTTAATGTCAAGGAAAGCAATAATGAACTCATATAAAATGATAGGGGAAAAAAAATTCTAGAAAGACCTTCTCTTCTCTAATTACTGGAGAAAATTAAAACCTGATATGGATGACCAGCAAATAGAAAAGGCAATCAACTTTGAAAACTATTCCACTTAAAAAACTCTCTTACACGCAACTCATGGTTAATGTTGTTGTTGTGTCTTTCGGCTTTTCCCGGTTAGGGGTCGCCACAGCGGAACTCCGGTCCACTAATGATTGGCAGTGGATTTTTTACGTGCTGAGTTGCCAGCCCTGACGCACACCTTCAACAAAGGTATGCCCATTCACACATGTCTCCACACAGAAGACGCTCTAGCTGAGAATCGAACAGGACAACATCTTACTGTGAGGTGACAACGCTACTGCAGCACCACCACCACAGTACAATAATGCTTATTTCAACCCAGCAATTCTTCACAAATTCAATGCAACTATGTCCCCATACTGTCCACACTGTAAAGACCAGATTGCAGACCTAATATATATATTCTGGAGTTATAAATGCATTTTCAGGCTTTGGAATTCCCTTAAGTTACAAAAAATGGGGTATCAAGCATCAGCACTAACATGGGAATTTACTCTTTTACACATCCTCATGGCCAACATATCAGGAAAACAAGCTAACCCACTTATAACGATTTTCTTATTAATGAAGCTATATATAGCTTGCAAATGGTTAGATCCTGTAAGCATCTCTTGGGAGGAATTCAAGAAATCTGCTATTAAACATCTACTAGCACATAAAATAGTATTGGACAAAAGAAACAAAATATGAAAGCCAGAGCAATCTGGGAATAGTCCTATAACATCTTATTAGCATAAAGCACCAGGTACACCACATCTTAGGAACTGGAATTATTCCCATGAGTACACAGCTTAACTATGGATGAAGTATCTTCTTTGTATGTGCTGTTTTTAGACTAATGACATTAATTGTGAAAGCATCTTTGTATATAATGTAATTAGGTATGTTGTATGACCTACATGTTTCTGCTTTATCCACAATGTATAACATGCAATATGGTCATTTTGTAAATATGGAATGGTTATGGTTTTTGCAAATGTAAAACAAAAATAAAAATTACTGAAAAAAAAAAAAAAAGAAATATGTTAAAAAATAAACTCACATAAAGTACACATTTAATAGACACTAAACATGTAAAAAACACTTTCAGACAAATCTTTTAAAATACACCAGATTAAAATGAGAAAAAGCATTTAAATACATATGATTAATTCACACTTTTAATAGCGAGTGTGCAATATATATATATATATATATATATATATATATATATATATATATATATATATATATGGGTCTACTACTGTAGATTGAAATTACACTATTTCAAAATACGATAGTAGTATCCCACTAAAGAGAAAGTGCACTTCAATGAAAGTGCACTTTCGCAAACGTCACTAGAACGAAAGAAGGGCTAGGGCTTGGGTTATGGATAGTGGAAAGCTAATAGGGCTATCCAATATCCTTAACCTAAGCCCTAATCCTAAGTTCCATGACTACGGCACCACAGTGCAGGAAATTGTATTTCCTCCACTGAGCAGTAGTTACGGACCTATTTCCTATACTGTGGTGCGGTAGTCATGGACCTTAAAGTTAGGGCTTAGGTTAAGAATAGTGGATAACCCTACTAGCTATCCACTATCCTTAATCCTAGCCCTAACCCTAAGGTCCATCACTACCGCACCACAGTGCAGGAAATGTCCCATTCGACTTAGTGACTTTTGTGAAATTGCACTTTCGTTGAAGTGCACTTTCGTGTTAGTGGGACACTACTATCGTATTTTGAAATAGTGCAATTTCGATCTACGGTAGTAGACCCATATATATATATATATATATATATATATATATATATATATATATATATATATATATACATATATATATACATACATATATTGGTCTACTTTGATTCACTGAAAACTCATTTCACTGCATTTCAAAACACTCACACCAAATCACTGAAAGCTCTAATCACTGAAAACTCATTTCACTGAATCACATTTCATTGAATGTAAGTACTGTTGGACAAATAAAACGTATATGCTCTTCTCCCCACTGTAGTGTGATTCTATAAAAGCTAAGTAGGTGGGGGGCTATGCCCCCTACACCCCTCATTAATGGGGGCTGTGTCCCCCACACAACCCTAACTATATATACTAACTCCAGGATGGAACTATAGTGGGGAAAGGGGCATATATTATTTATTTGCCCAACAGTACTTACATTCAGTGAAATGTGATTCATTAAAATTAATTTTCAGTGATTTGAGCTTTCAGCAACATTTTGAGGGTGAATTGAAATCCAGTGAAATGAGTTTTTTTTACTACTGTCCATTTTCATGAAGGCTGTGCCCTTATCAGTTTTTGGCAGTTAATGCTCTTTGCATTTAAGGGGTTTTAAAGAGTACATTTGCTTAAGTTCTACTTTCCTGTAACATTATACATTCAAATTGCACACTGCCTCAAAAGCATATGGGTTTTGCAACTGCACAGACCCATATTGGCAACTTTCCAGAGCTCAGAATTCCCTCCTTTCATCCCCCTAAGACAAAGGATTGGCTAAGCCCCTCCCATTACGGAAAACCCTGTCACACAAAGTCAGTATTTCAGTCTTTTAGTGCCAGTGGTAGGAAGCAGACAGCTGAATCTCCCTTCCTCTTTATTATTGCACAGTTTCGATTTCTTCTTAATTTTTATATATACTATATATGTGTATATATATATATATATATATATATATATATATATATATATATATATATATATACACATACACAGACACACACACACACACATATCCATTCACAACTTATTTTTCCCATTTTTGCACATGGAGAGTGGGGTGCCACTTCAACAATTACAGTCACCCAGAGCCAAGGTTTAGAACATTGGGCGGTCAGCCCTGCCATGGGATTCACCTACTGCATGTCTTTAGAATGTGGGAGGAAACTCCAGCACCTGCAGGAAGCCCATGTGAACTTAGGGAGGACATGCAGACTCCACACAGAGGGCACCGTAGCCGAGAATCGAACAGATGAACCTCTTGCTGTGAGGTGATAACACTATCCATTGGACCACATACTTGCTGTTTATTGCTGCTGTTAACTCTACCAGGAATTCTAACTTATTACAATGATGAACATTTAAAATGTTACTGCTAAATAATTGTGGGGGAAGGGGACAGTAGTTTGCTAACTGATTTGTTCAGTCTTCCTTCCATTTAAAGAAATCAAGAATGAATGTCATCACATTCATCTAGTAATCTATGTGATTAACACAAGCTGCAATATAATATAAAAAGCAAATAGCAAGTACTAGGGTCAGGTATTGACTATTTCCATACTTTTTGATAATATTTCCCTAATTTTCTTGTGGCCCTGCAAATTACTCAGAAAAAGATGCAGGAGTATAGGCTAGAGATTAAAGCTACAAGCTGGAATTCAAGTGCAAAGATAGATAGCTCAAAATTTGAGCTATGCTGGAGACATGATCTCTGAATGCCAGATGAAGTTTGTATTGAAATAAAACATATTTATACAACAGGGATGTGAAGCTTAAGCTAGAAAAAAAAACAAATATATTATGTACGCTATAGTACAGATGTATCTGTTTAAAATTATATGCCTATATATAGTGAGTTTCTACCTTTTTGTCAACAAACTAGGACTCTATATCTCCGCTTTATTCTGTGTGATCGGTGAAATTGTGGGGTTATGCCTTTTAAAACTGAGATAACAATACCACAAGGATTATACTTTCCCCTTTAACATGCTGAACTTTAACTTATTATGTTTAGGTGGCAGTGATGTGATGTGATGTGGGGGTCAATCCCTCTCCTCCATATTGGGGGTACAGGTGCATTTCTAATTAGTTTTTTGTTTTTTTTTCTTTTTAAATGTTGCTGACTTTCACTCATTGCAGTCTTCTTTGATTGCACATATGATCCAAAAGATCCAGACTTTAGTCATGGACCCATATACACACACACACACACACACACACACACACACACACCCACATATATATATATATATATACATATACATATATACATATATATATATATATATATATATATATATATATATATATATATATATATATATATATATATATATATATATATATATATATATATATATATAGGTCTACTTTGATTCACTGAAAACTCATTTCACTAAATTTCAATTCACCCTCAAAAAATCGCTGAAAGCTCAAATCACTGAAAACTCATTTCACTGACTTGCACTTCACTGAATGTAAGTACTGTTAGGCAGATAACATGTATATGCACTTTTCCCCACTATAGTGCGATCCTGGAGTTAGTGTATATATAGTTAGGGTGGGTGTGAGCGGCACAACCCCCCATCTACTTAGCTTTTATATTTATGAAAGTCATTTCACTGACAGCTAACACTATATGATGTATGTTTAGCTCCCAAATATACAACAAAGTCAAGAAGCTATAAGATCTTTGCTTGGAAGAGTTTTCATAGGAATTTTAAAAAGGATAATTAGTCGTGCATATAAAATATTGCAAGATAACTATAGGGATCAATCAGAGGAGGTTAAAATGGATTGGGAAGAGAGACTGGAAAATAAATTCATAAAGAAAGAATGGAATGATGTATGCATAGCTCCCAAATATACAACATAGTCAAGAAGATAAATAATCTTTGCTTGGAGTAGTTTTCATAGGAATGTCTTTACCCCAAGCAGACTCCAAAGAATTTTTCCTCAGGTAGATTGCAAATGTTGGAGGTGTGATGGGAAAGAAAGAGGTAATTGGGAAAATATTTTTGGGAGTATAATGAGTACGCAGACTTTAAAAATTCCCTGCAGACTACTCCATCAAAAATACTGGGTGAGCAAATTGGTGTAACAAAATAAATGATTTTAGGTTCATAGGTATGTACTAGGCTAATGGCTTTGGAGCCTTTACAAGCCTAGCCTATACGAGTGCCCTGGCATCGTGCCGCCCGACGTTAGTTCCTAGTGCCTCTATCAAGCAGATCCACTGGAGTGATTCCTGGGGTGAACTTTCTATTTCCCCTACACTCATCAAGATTTCTCCTGAAATGGCTATGTAGTCAAAACCTTCCAGAACATGTTAAAGCTGAAATGTTGAATTCTCCCTTTGACAGGGAGTAAGTTTTGGACCATCTGCTACAGTGATCTTTAACTCATTACAGCCTAGTGGCATCTTCAGGCACTTTTGTAGCTATATCCTACTGACGCTTCTAGGCATCAAATATTGCTTGCTCATATTTGTACTAATTATTACAAATCCATCCTACACACTATTAGAATGCTTAAACATAAAGCTTATATAATTGCAAGCTCAACAGAAGCTGCTTATCTATTAAATAGTTGAGATATTTAACCCTGTCTAGTGTAACTAAAGAAATATTTTATATTATTTGCTTACTATTTTTGTGTTGTAAGAATTTTCATATGTCTCTAAATATCTCAACAGTCAAGCGCCATAGAGAGAGCTGTTTAGCTTTATATAAAAGATTGTAGCTTTATGAATAAAATGCAGTTGGCGGTATATGTGCTGCAAACTGAGTTATGATATAAAATTGGAATTCTCTAGACACAGAAATGCCTTGCTGAGTTTAATTGTTGTGGATAACAAGCATTACCTACAAAATGGAAATCAAAGTCTAAACCAACTGTCCTAGAAATAGTGACTATAGTAACAGCGATAAATGAACTAGAGGTGGGATCTTTAGAAAAGGTTAGAAGCCAACTGCATACAAAAAAGGGAATCTACATGTAGAATAATGTTTTAAAGGAGGAATGAGGTTAAAGTGAAGGCAAGAGTTGAATGAGCTATGTAATGTTTGACTGACAATGACTATATAAATTATAATTGATGTATAATGTTTACAATTGAAAATATGTCAGTATGGTTTGTTTTCATTTATATAAATGTATTGTGATGGCCCTGCACAGGACCAGTAATCATGGAGCCTCAATCCTCACCACTGGCAACAGTGAGGGATATACACAATGTAAGTATGACAAGTACGCACACAGTAAAGTACAATTTCCCTTAAGAGCACACAGAGATCAAAGTCAGTCTGGGGCTGGTTTCTACCTCTTTCTCCAGATACCCAATAAGACTCTCAACTGGCACAGCTACAGGGTTAAGATCTCAGTTGAGGGGTCAAGCCAAGACCTATGAGCCTTAAATGTGTAGCTCTGAAATACCACTTCAAAGCAGTTAATTACAAATCAACTTGTTCTGTGGAAGGATTAGCTTATCCGACTTGACTCTTGCCCTCTTCTCTTCCCAGATAAAACCCTTCAACTTTTGGTACTTCCAAGATGGCTACACATCGAGTAACAGCTTAATTTCAGCTATCCCAGTGTGAAAAGAGAAACTCAGAAGAAAGCCAGTTAAACCATATTTTTGGGTAAATTTTGGTAACTGACTAGTATGAGCACTGCCTGGATGCCAGTCACAAAAGGTGAGGAAAAACATTGACTGGGAGCACTTCTGCAGTTGTTCAGCAAAAAGCAGTGCAAGCTACAGCTTTGGTGCAAGACATAACTTCCCATAACCTAGAGGAAAAAATAAGTCCAATGTACTCAGAGCTGATTAAAATAAAGTACTGAAGGAATATATCATCTCAAATAACAAAAACTGGAAAAAATGAAAGAAGCTTTAAACAGATGTACAGATGAGGTGATAAAACTGCAAAAAATCAGAGGTCAAACTGAAAAAAAGGCTGTCTGAATATGAAACTGCTCAAGAAGAGATGTTTCAAAATAGTAAAACTAGAGGACAGAGCATGTAGAAAAAACCTGAGATTTTCTGCAGTACCAGAGAAGCTGGACAGAACAGACTGTATTAATTTTATGAAAGCACAAATAAACAACTGGACTGGTATTCCACAGCAGGAGTTGTTAATTGAAAGGGCACATCATGTGCATGCTCTAAATCTGGCCATGAGAAAGCAACCTTAACCGTTAATAGTAAAGATGCAATCCTACCAGCAGAATGAGTTGATTCTGACAAAACTGTGGTAGAAGGACAAATAAATAAAAGTGGGAGACAGTAGAGTGTTTGTGAAAAATGATTACTCACGGTACACTAGGCAGAAGAGGAATCAATGTATTCCACTAATCAGGGAATGTTAAGAGGCAGGTATAAAATTCAAGCTGCTGTACCTAGCTATTTTCAGAATATTCTTTCCCAGAGGGACAAGGGCATGCTAAGGAGGAAACGCAAAAGTTTGTCCAACAAAAAGTGAGTGATGAAACAGAAGGCAATTCTGCTTCTTGTTCTTCTGGTAATTAAGACCACACAGAGACTGTGCCAGTGAAACCCTTTTCAATGTTTCAATGGAAAATGCTTGAGAGACAGAAGAAAGCACAAGAGTTGAATAGAAGAATCAGGATTACATTGGAAATGAAGCATAGACTGGATTTGGGAGATGGAGATTAACAGGAATAAACCAGCAACTCAGACACTGACAAATAAATGTCAGATTAAAAAGCATTAGTTGCATTTGTGAAATATGACACAACAAGACAAACTGGAAATATTGGACTTTTTTGACTTTGTTCAACTTGTAAGGGACTCTAAAGCATATGCCCTACTTCATGGCATTAATGCTTAGAAGAACATTTAGGGTAAAGGAAGGGGAAAGAAAGAATTAACTGTAAGTAAAACAAGATTTTGTTCTTAACATTGCTATTTTTACAGTGCATGATATAATCTGAATGCTGTAAAATAAAGTTTTCTTAGTTATTTTTGAGTATAAAGGGAATACTAAAGAAAACAGGTGCCCCTGTTTTTTTTCTTCTTCTTTCTTTCTCCTTGTTGAGTTTTAGGAATTGTAGGCACTGTAATGTTAAAAAAAGAAGAAAAGTCTGGTCAAAAGAACATGATACAAGAAAAATGTATTTGCTTTTTCTCACTCTTGCATAGGGGGATGACTGAATTAAGGCCCTTGGCTTAATCTAGTTATAAGTTTTAAGAGAAAGCAAATAAATAACAAAGAACATTAAATATAATACAAGAGTTTTCCTCTAGCAAATACATTTATGCATTTGCAGGAGCAACTCTGTATCTGGTTCTCATGTCTCCATGGAAAAAATATGATAAAGAGCAATAAAAGTGGAATACTTCTTTCCTTCAATGGCTAGGAGGTAACATTTTGTGAAAGTATTCAAGTGTTTTCCCAATCTGGAAGAGTAATAAAGATAAGACAAAACCAAATAGCACTGAGTAGAAGCAAAGGTTGTACCGTGGGTCTTAGCCTACATAACCTTCTTTTTAGGTTAATCCTAGTCTTTGAGTGTGGCTGTCAGTATAGGACAATTGGTCCTTTTAGGAGGATAAAACTTCAATAATTGGAGGTGTATATAGTTTTGTGTGTTGACATTAAGTTAATAGGTTTTAGAGGTGTATTGGGCATGTGCTTGTTTTTTTTTTTTTTTTTGTACGATGTAACATAGGCTCAAACAGATATGACAAGAAACAACTGTATAAAAGACTAACCTGCCAAATATTAGTGTATGCATGTAATACAAAAGCTGGAATGAGACACTTAGCAAAAAAAGCCATTATTATAAAGTGTTTATGCTTATAATGGTTACAAGAATGGCAAATGTGATGCCAAAATTGATAGATAAGGATCAATGTGACTTTGTGGAGGGGATGAAAACATTTGACAACACAAACAGAATACTAATGATCCAGAGGGAAGCAGAATGTAAAAAAATACCACTGCTGTTGGTGGGTCTTGATACAGAAAATGTATCAGACAGAGTAAACTAGGATTTTATGAGCATGGCAATTTAAGCATTTGCATTCCCTGGTAAAATTATAAGGTTGATTAGGATGATATATGATGGATAGGAGGCAAAAATTAAAGTGGGTTACTTCCTCTCTGATAATTTCTGTTTGAGTAGAGGAACCAGGCAGGGGTATCCTCTTTCCCCTTTGTTATTTGCATTATATTTAGAACCATTATCAAAAAAAAAAAAAAAACAGGGGACTCAGAAATTCAAGAATATACTTGGTATGATAGCTAAGAAAAGCTGGATCTATTTGCAGATGTTATTATTTAATACCTGATAAAACCAGAAAAGGATATTTCAGTTGTTGTTGTTGTTGTTGTTGTTGTGTCTTTTGGCTTTTCCCGGTTAGGGGTCACCACAGCGGAACTCTGGTCCGCTAATGATTGGCAGTAAATTTTTACATGCCGAGTTGCCAGCCCTGATGCACAACCTTCAACGAAGGTACGTCCATTCATGCATGTCTCCACACAGAAGACGCTCTAGCTGAGAATCAAACAGGACAACGTCTTACTGTGAGGTGACAATGCTACAGCAGCACCACCACTGCAATCAAAAGGATATTTCAGTGATGTGGAATATTTTGTGGCAGTTCCAAAACTTTTTGAGATACGGGAGCAATGAAGCTAAAAACAAATGTAATAGCTGTAACTTATGCACCCATACACAAACTGGTCCAGTAATATCCATATTTATGGGGACATGATAAAGGATTAAAAATGATTTTGGTGTGGTAGCTAGGGATATGTGGGAAGTGACTAAACAAAGATAATACAAAAACTGAGAAATTTGAAGCTCTGTTATATGGATATGGATAGGAAGATACAAACAGTTAAAGTGCTATTAGTCCCTTTAGTTTTATACACAAGTCAGGCATCTTTTTATCAGCCAGAAGAGAAGTTGTGGATAGCAATTAATGAAGAGCTGAAAGATGTTATCTGGGAAGGGAAGGTGGGAAGAGTCAAGTGGGATCAACTAATTCTTCCAATAGAGCAAGGCAGTTTGGGATTACCTGATTTGAAGGGTTATTTCAGAGCTACACCGTTAAGGCTCCTATACATAGCACAAGCAGAGACTTATAATTCAAAGTGGAAAGGGATGATGATGAAAGAGGGTGGAAGCACAAGAAACAAGGAGAGACTGGGATTTTGTGAGCAGATCCTTAAGGAGAATAGCAATAACCATACTGAATATTATATTTATAAAGCAGCAGAAGGTATTTTAAGAAGCCAGCACAGGAATGGAGAAAGGAGATTCTGCTAATAGGGATGACTGCAATTAGGGATGCACACAATAGTCAAGAAGGGGTGGAATTTATTGGAAAAAAATGAGAAAAGAACCAAGGTATTGGGAGCAAATAATTAGAGAGGGAAAGGTAATAGAATGGGAAGAGGCCAATAATGTATTTGGACTGCAGGCTAGAGATTGCCTTCCCTATCGAGGATTGATATCAAAGTATAATCAGAGAGAAAGAAATAGGGGGATCCTAAGCTAAAGATTAGCACAGGTAGAATTTTAAGTAGAATCTAGAACAAGCTTCTGCTAAAAAAGGAATAATTTATTTTATTTATTTATTTATTTTACATTTGTTGACCAGGCTAGTCTAACTGGATACATGTCCATTTTCAGTAGAGGCCCAGGGAGATAAGCTCCAAGATAGAACAATGCAATTAACAAGATAACAAATAAGTAAACATTAAACAAAAAAAATCATATCTGCAATGCATATTACAGGTTATCACAGTAAATTCAGCAGTGCAGAATACAGGCATAACACAGCATGCTAGTACAATTAAGATGTTCTAGAGGGAGATAGTATTATGGTTAATAAGGAAGGAATTACAGTTAATGAGTAGAAGGGGTAGGAAGAGCAAAGTATTAAGAGATAAATAACTAGTCAGGCTTAGTACAGGGGCATAACCACTGTGTTCTGAGGAACACTTTCAATTTGTTTTTGAAGCATGATACTGAGGGAAGTGAGGAGAGTTCACTGGGGAGGATATTCCAGGCTTTTCCTACAATATTAGAAAAGAGGGAGTCACCAGCCTTGTTGTTTGGTTTAGTGGTATGTACTAGAAGTCTCTGAGAAGACCTTAAGGATTTCAGGTTTTTATAGGGAGTGATGAGTGTGGATAGAATAGGAGATTTGGAAGGTTTGTAAAAAGTGTTGTGGGCTATAGATAGTTGATGGAATTTAATCAGATTTTGTAGTTCAAGCCATCCCAGCTGCTTTAAATTAACGCAGTGGTGGGTTCTAAATGGGTTGCCTGTAGCAAATCTGGCAATGTTATTGTAAGACATTTCCAATTTGATAAGATTATTTTTAGATAGATTAGTAAAAATGGGTGAAAGAAGTGAAGAGATTAGATGAGTGTGTGCTATAGTGGTTTTAGCTGAAGGTAAGAGGAAGGATTTTATCCTATAGAGATAGCCATGATTTTTGTTGACAGTTTTTATAGTATTGTTAATATGGATGAATAATTAGTAGAACATACAAGATATTGTATGATAACTATAAGAATCAATCAGAGGAGGTTAGAAATGAATGGGAAGAGAGACTGGATAAGCTATTCACAAGGAAACAATGGGGAGATATATGTATGTATGTCTCCCAAATATGCAACAAAGTCTAGAAGATTTATAATCTTTGTTTGAAAGTATTTTATACCCCAAGTCAACTCCAAATAATTTTCCTCAGGTGGACAGCACATGTTGGAGGTATCATGGGGTAGAAAGGGGTAATTGGGAACATATTTTCTGGGAGTGTAATGATTTGACAGACTTTAGATACCCTGCAGACTACTCTGTCAGAGATGCTGGGTGAGCAAATTGGTGTAACTAAGGAAATTACTTTTTTGAGTTATGGTACAGATACAAAAATTCCTCAGACATAGAAAGTCCTTGCTGAGTCTAATTGTGGTAGCTGATAAAAAAGCAATTACTAGAAAATGGAAATCAAAGTATAAACCAACAGTACTTTTAGTAGTGAATATAGTGACAGAGATAAAACAACTGGAACTGGGATCTTTAGAAAGGGTAGGAGCAAATTACATAGAAAAAAATGGGAATTGGAACAATGCATGCAGAGGAAGAACAAGGTTTAAAAGAAGACAGGATTTTAATGAGCTATGTAATGCTTGATTGACAATGACTGGATAAATTATAAGTGATGTATAATGTTTGTGACTAAAATTATGTCAAGATGGCTTGGTTTCATTTATATAACTGTATGATTGCCTTATGTCATATTCAATAATTTACTAAAGATGTTTCTTGTTTAAAAAAAACAAAACTGAAAAGGATATTTTAGTGTTGTGGAACATTTTAAGAAAGTTTAAAATCTTTTTTGGGATACAAAATCAATGAAGCTAAAACAAAGGCAATAGCTGTCAACTATGTACCTACACAATGGATTGGTTCAGCAATATCCATATTTAAGGGGACATGATGAAGTACTTAGGCGTATGAATTAAAATGGATTATTGTGTGGCAGGTAAGGATATGTGGGAAGAGACTAAACAAAAGATAATACAAAAGCTGTGAGAACTTGGAAGTCTGTTTTATTAATATGGAAGGCAAGATATAAAAAGTTAAAATGTCTTTTGACCCTTTAGTTTTATACACAGGTCAGACATATTTTTATCAGAGTAGACATTGGAGGAAACAATTAATAAAGAGATGAAGGATTCCCTTTTTCTTCAAGGGACTCCAAGGAGAGATTCTAGGCATCAATCCACCACTTCTTCCCTTAGGTCCTCCAGGAGCCTTTCAGAAACCGAGGGGACTAGGATGATGATGAAGTCTTTCAGATCTCAGATTCAGACAGTGGTTATCCTGTCTCCATCTTCCATTGGATTCATGAGCTTTCCTTCTACTTCTCATGCAGTGATCTCTCCTTCTCCAATCAAACCCACAGTTTTGGAGATTTCAGATCCAAAAGACCCAAGACCGTCGATGTCAGATCCAAAGACTGCTAGATCTTCATCTCTGAAGTCTTCCTGACTTGTCTAGTTCTATTTCCCTTGGACCATGACAAGTCTCATAGCCAAAGCATCATCATGGGTCCAGGGAGGCTAGGTTCCACTCAATGTTGTCAGAGCTGTCCCTGCTACTTGGAGCTTTGGCATTGGACAACATGGGGCAAACTCCCTCTTTGAGGCACAAGTCCAGCTAGGGTTGAGATGTGGTAGCATCAGCAGCTCTGGCTTCAGTGCTTCCAACCATGACTTCTCCTAGTTCTTATGTCTTTGAGGTAGTGAAGAGGATTTTCTCTTGGCTGAGAGATATTTCTACTCTCTCCTCTTGAGATCCTACAGCTATTCCACCTTAGGGTCCAAGCTCCAAACCTCCCAGGCCTATTCCCCAGGGACAGCTGCCACCATCAAGCATCTAGACAATCTCCATTAAGGATTTTCCCCTCTCTTTGGATAACTGCCTGGATCACCCCACTGAAAAGATTCCCCCAAAAGAGAACATGTAAGAGGAGACACATAGATTCCCCTATGGAATATCTTGCTGAGGACACTGACTTTGATGAAAGGGAGTAGTCCTGCAGATCTCCACCAGATAACATCTCCATTACAGACATCTTGAAGATTCTTAAGCAAAAAGGTGGATGGTCCTCAGATACCCCCTCCCCAGAGGAGTCTGTCTTTATGGAAGCTTTTGGGTCCTGCTCACCTATGTCTTGGGTTGATCCCCTGGCAGATGAACATAGAGATCTAATCTCTTGCCAGATATGGAAGGAATTGGATACTGTATAGCCCATCCCCATATCATTCTGATAAATTCTTGGAACCACCTAAAGACAGACTATACTGGCGCATGGGAGTCCCCTGTTGGTGCTATAGTTGTGGCAGCAGCCATAAAGAAAGAACAAGCAGAGCTCCTATGTCCTCCCCAACAGTTAGTCCAGGCCATTGGATTTGGAAAGTGCATTTTTGCTTCAGTGACATTTGCCTTAAGGTCTCTGAATTACTTGGCACATTTCACAAGATTGACTAAGGAACTCTCCAAATCACACTCTGAGTCATGTCTGTGGAGGATGATATGAAGTCCTCTTCACAACTGCCCACTCTATTATCCATCTCTAATGCATCCATGAGGCTAATGTCCCATGCTGTGGCGGGCACCTTATGGGCAACCAGTTCAGGCATAGCCATTATGATACATGCCTGGATGCATTTATGCAACTTTATGGAGCCTTTCAAGTCTTCTTTCATCAGTGCTCCCCTTGATGGAACATATTTGATTGGCCCTACAGTAAAGGAAATGCTTGCCTTGAGTGAACAGGATGGAAAGACCCTGTCTCTGATAAGGATGTGCATTTCTACCCCTCGGTGATCCTTTTCTAGGAATCAAAGAGGAGGCAAGAAAATTAGGTTATGTAAGTCCCAGGTATATTTCCAGGATTCTTGTGGGGATAACTCCTGCAGAGGCAGGGGGGAGTTCAAATAGAAGATGACATTCTCTTGACAGGGGAGGCTGGCAGAACCAGGGTTTCCAAGATTTTTTTTTGGATAAACCCTTTCAGCATTCCTGAAACATTGCCTGACTGCCCACCTCTGGAGGCAGTCTGTTGGGGTGGTTGTCTCTGCACCCATATGTCTGAGTATCAATAAAAAAAGATTCTTGGGTGCTAAAAATCATATCCAGAGTTTATTTCATACCATTTTCCCAGATACTTCCAACCAAAAGAAGAAGGCTTCCTGATGTCCCACTAAGTCAGATGGAAGCAGCAACTCAAGAAATTCAAAAGCTGCTAGACAAAAGAGTCATTCAGGAGGTCCCTTCAGTCCAGAAGGGGTTCAGAACTTACTCAAGGTTATTTTAGTACCAAAGAAAACTGGGGACCTGAGACTAATTCTGGATCTAAGAAAGCTGAATCAATTTGTGAAGAAGTAAAAGTTCTGAAATGTCATGGTTCAGTCCATTCTGCTGTCTCTATGCAAGAACGATTAAATGTACTCCATCAATCTTCAGGACATGTGCTATAACATCAAGATGAACAGATGATCTGCCTTTTTGTATTACCACAGCACCCCTGGGGTGTTTACCAAATGTATGGCAGTAGTAGTACTAGCAACTCACTTGATACTGCTGGGATTCTGAGTGTTTCTATACCTAAATGACTGTCTCCTCACTGCCCCAGCCAAGTATCTTCTAGAGGAGTCCAGGGACTACTTGCTCTAGTTATGACAATCACTAGGCATCTCAGTCAATACCTGCAAATGTCATATTCAACCTATTTAGAGCCTGGAGTTCATAGGTATCTAGTTGAACACAGTAAATCTTCCACCACATTATGTAAGG
This sequence comes from Protopterus annectens, assembly GCF_019279795.1. Taxonomy (NCBI): domain Eukaryota; kingdom Metazoa; phylum Chordata; order Ceratodontiformes; family Protopteridae; genus Protopterus; species Protopterus annectens. The sequence goes on from NC_056739.1 coordinate 696,861,894, forward strand.
ATAATCAGGTTTCAGTTGCAGCAAATTATTGCACAACCTTTTCCCTTAGCCAGACTTGTTCTTCAAGCCCTAGGATCTGTGACAGTGGCCATAACCTTAGTTCCTATTAGTCTGATTTTATATGTGCATTCTTCAGTTGTCGCTAGCTGTTCAGTAGTTGATTTTACATCACCTTCTTTCCTTTCCAGTCAAACTCACTGGAGTTTGCAAAGATCATTTTCATTGGTGGATTCAGTCAGACAAAGTTTTCTTAGGCTGTCCTTTAATACTTTCACCTCCAGTAGCCGCAGTGACCATGGACTCCTCCCATCTGGGATGGGTGACATTTCTTGGGACAGACAGTTCAAGGCATCCTGGAGATGAGGGTTGTCCTATTAGCATTGTAGGCCTTTCAAGACGTTCTTCCTCTTGGGACTATTGCGATACAAACTGACATGTCTGTGGTTTGGTACTTCAACAAATGGGGGGATCCCATTTTACCCCCTTTGCCAAGAGGCAATGAGAGTGTGGCAGTGGGCAATCTCTTCCAACCGCTTTCTTGTGGAAACACATATACTGGGGAAGTCCAACATTATTTGATGATATTTACACCCAAGTGTCAAAGAATGAGGTTAATATTGCCTACAACAAGATACACTCAGCTTTATATGATATGTTAACACAGGGACAATTTGATGCTATTGAACACAATTTTTGTCTATCAAAAACCCTACAATACCAACAATATTTGGCATAATGAAGGTCCATAAAGATAAGAGAAACCCACCTATGAGACCTGTTGTAGATATCAGATGTTATATTGCCTATTCTTTGGTTAAATTTGTAGACCATCATTTAAAGAAGTATGTGCAGAGTATTGACTACGTATGTAAAGATTCTTAGAATTTTATTAGGAAAAAATCCACTGTTTTTCTGAAAATAGATGTCAGGGACCTCTGTGCAGTTATTCCATACAACATAAGGTTAACATGGTCTACTGAGTTCTTACATGATTTTACTGAACTATCTCAGAACAGAGTGAACCTATACACTCAAATTTTGGACATAGTCTTGCATAACAATTTTATAGTGTTTGAGACAGTTTTTCCTGCAACAGAAGGGTGTAGCTATGGGTTCAGCTTATGGGTTCTTTTATGCTAACATGGTGATGGTAGAATGAGAGAAAAATACATTGCCTTCAAGGATTCCTGGTACCTCTGTATGAGATATCTGGATGATATATTTGTTGTTTGGCAGGATGGTGTGGATAAGATTTACGATATTATAGAATTCATTATCCCAGACTACTGATTTCCTACAATTCACATATGAACTAGGAGCAGACACTATTTTATACCTGGATGTAAAAATTATTGAAGGATAGGACAAAAAAAAATAACAACTAAGATCTTTTGAAAACCCACTTACTTAAATTCTTTCCTTCATTACTCCAGTTCCCACCCACCCAAACAAAAAAAAAGCTGTCATTGAGGGCCAGATTATCGGAGTGGCAAGTGTGGTTACACTTTTTGTGATGACTTTGTTGAAGAATGTGAGACACTTAAAATATGTTCTTGAAGAGGGGTTACTTTGAGACCTTTATTAACAACTTTATAAATGAGGTGATTTGTAAGAAAATTCTCTATTTGAACTCTTCAGAGGGAACTGGACCCTTTCACTATGCCTATATTTGTGGTTCTAGAATTTTTAACATCTATTTTTCAAGAAGGTGATATTTTTTTCTAGTATCAAAGTACAATTGGCAACTATATCTAATTTTTACTGAGGGAAAAATGCTTCCTCATTAGCTTCTTCAAAGTTGTGCAAGGTATTTCTAAAAGGTACCTTCTTGCTTAGACATCCAGTGAAGGAACTGTCATCCCCCAGGATTTAACAGTTGTACTGCAAGGGTTAACTCAGAAACCCTCTGAACCTTCAGCTAAGTTTGATTTAATGTTTTTGTCATGGAAAACATCTTTTTAGTAGCCATTTTCTCTGCAAGATGAGTTTCTGAACATTTGGGTCTTTTCCAAATCCCCTTATCTTATTTTCCTCATACCTTTATTGCTCATTACAAATTAAATTTGACATCTTGGAGCAGAGCTGCTTTGGTTCTGTGGTACTGCAAAATGTTCTTCCATGATGGCCATCCAAGGTTTATGTAGCTGGGGACTATGTCCCAATTGTTGAAGAAAATATGAAAAGGACAACATCAGATAAAGAAGTTATGTACTCACCATAACTATGCATCTGTGTTATCCATTTTCATTCTTCCTCAAATCTCTACCATCCTTTCTCCATTCTTCCTCAAATCTATACCCTCCTTCCCTCATCCTTTCATCTCCCCGAGTGTCCATGTGATTATTGTAGAACCTTTGTTCCAGGTTTAAGACATAGCTATACTACTTCTTTTCATTTTTAACTATGCTTAGGTTTAATTACTCATTGGACTTATAAGGCATTATACTCAATCTGAGGTATAGCAGGTTGACTGGGGCATTATGGACAGAGGGAGGAGCTCATGAGTTGGATCCAAGAATCTTGTAAATGTGTCCAAATCAGATCAGAGATCAGGTTTAGATCTGATACCCAATCATTGAAGAAGAATAAAAATGGACAACACAGATACATAGTTATGGTGAGTACATAACTTTAATGTATAGTAGTTTCAGCTTAGTTATCAAGGCTTTATTGTTTGTGATTATTTCTTGTTGTTGTTGCTGCTGTTTGACATGCAGGAAAACAATCCTGGGGTTTAAAAAGTGCATCATGCCCACACAAATTTGCCTAATCCTGACACACACAATACGTGTGTTTTCTGTCTTGGTTCTTCACACCTGGATGTGGCTTGCTTCATTTGTGAGGCTTCTGGTCAGAGGGTTATAGTGGTGAGATATAACAAACTGATTCTGAACAGTCTCAGCCAGCCTTCCTCTGGAATGAAGACCCCTTCTTAGGAAAACATGGATTTCGTTTCCTTCCTGTGCCTTTCCCACTTCCTCTAAATCTAAGGATAGCTCCAGATCTTCAGAGAACGAGAAATCTAAACTGACAGGAAAATGCTGTCTGGATCCATCCACCTCTTCAGCTCTGACACTAAAAATGGCTAAATCTTCAGATCCAGTGTCTCCTTCAGATCCTATTGTATTAGGCTTAGTGACTCCTCCTTGATTCATTCTGAAGCCTGTTTCCCCAAGGCTTAGATCACCTATTTTATAGAAGAAACAGTCCTATTCATACAGACTTCCTTCTTCAAATTCATCACTCAGGTCATTTAGATCCTTCAGGGATTCTCACTGAAGTGGACATGGACAGAATGATGAGGTGTTCCCTATAAACACATATCCAGTTGGGGGTATTATCAACCTCTGCCACTACTGGGTCCAGTAGAGATCCTTCTCCTCATCAGTAACTTATTGCTCCTTGCCAAATCCAAACCCTTGGATCAGAGTCCCTGGATATGACCTTTTTCCAGAACAGATATGTATCAGAATTGAGACTTCATGTCTTCTGAACTCCTGTCAGTTCTCTGTTGAGGTTAGCTCTGACTTTTTCTGGTCTGTCTAACTCCAGGAGCCATAATGTTGGTGTTGACTGTAATAGGTTAGGATCAGATTTGAGATTTTTTTATCCTTGCCTTCCCTTGTGGGCTTTGGCACTTGAGAGCTCGTCTCTGGCAAATGTCTTGGATCCTAGCCTAATGGCTTCCAGGATTGAGCTTCATCCTAGGACTTCAGACCTGAAGAATAAGCTTCCTGGAACCATTCAGGGTTCTGCAATTGAGGCATTTGAAAGAGTACTCTCTCAACCGAGAGACAGATCTCCCCTTTCACAGTCGGATCCAACCCTCCCCCACAGGATCTCCTAGGGTTTACAGCCTGCTCTTCTTGTCCCTGTTGGCACAGCCAGTTTTCGAGAGCCTTGACCCTGATCTCCCTTGTGAGACACCATATGTTTCTGCATCTTCACCTGAACAACCCACAAAAAAGGTTCCCAGGAAACATAAATAAAAGAAGAGACATCTAAATTCTTCAGAGCAATCCCCCACCACAAATACTGATTTCAGTTTAGGAGAATAAACCTTCTGAAGTCTCATCTGCAGCCTACACAGTCTGTGGAGTTCATCAGAATTCTCTTAGATACAACTCTCATAGTGAGACTTCCTCAGCAATGCAACTAATCCCTTCATTCCCAAACCTATCAGGTTCTCTCACACAAGAAGCCCCAGCCAAATTTATTCTCTACATTATGGGTTCCATGGCTGTCTCTATAACAAAGGATCTGAAGTCGTCTTTTTTGTTTGTTCCTGAACTGATGGATCTCTGATCTGATTTTGTCCACTTTGTTAGACTGTCTCTGTAGCTCAAGTTCCTTTTCTTACCCACAATCCCCTATTCTCCAAAATTCTCTCAGATCTTATTTACTGCTTCAAAAGTTCATATGCCCGAAGTCCATTTGACTGAGGCCAAATGACCGAAAGTTCATATGACCGAAAACTCATTTGACCGAAAAACAGCACTGGCAGGTATATGCCCTGTTCCCCACTGTAGTGCCACCCTGGAGTTAGAATATATTGTAAGGGGGTGGTGTGAGGCAAAGCCCCCACCTACTTCGATCAGATATTTTGTAGTTTGATTTCATATTGTTTAGTAAAACTAAAAACTTTGTGGGAGGCTACGTCCCCAGCACTCCCCACACCCCCCCAACAATATAGTCTAACTCCAGGGTTGCACTACAGTGGGGAACAGGGCATAAGTGCTGTTTTTCGGTCAAATGAGTTTTCAGTCATATGGGTTTTCTGTCATATGAACTTTCGGTCATATGTAGTGAACCCATATATATATATATATATATATATATATATATATATATATATATATATGTATGGGTCTATGTTGGAAAATTGAAAATATGTTTCATCGAAATGTATTTCCGATAGCCCACATATGCAAAAGTGCATAACATTGAATATGCACTTTTGCGAAACCCTCCAATCCCACTCCCAAAACAAAAAAACAAACAAAAAAAACTAAACAAGTACATGCAGGGGGGAAAGCCCCCCTGCACCCCCCCCCCATGTGGGGGGATGCACCCTCCACACCCCCCTACTTAATTATTCTCACTCCAAGATCACACTACAGTGAGGAAAAGGGAATATTTCCTTCTCCCCACTGTACCAAGATCTCAAAGGGAGTTTACTTAGTTGTACATCAATAGGATACGTTCATGTACAACTAACTGTACATGCAAACTGCATGTTTTTTCTTTTTTCTTTTTTCTTTAGCGAAAGTGCATATTTGATGTTAATACACTTTTGCTAAAGTGTGTCTGTCAAAGTGCGGTTCGATGAACTGTACTTTTGACATTCAGACAAAGACCCATATATATATATATATATATATATATATATATATATATATATAATAAAAAAAAGATTAAATATTGTTATTAGTTTACTTATTTCTTACAATTCTAGTTGTTGGGCCTTGTTCCTAAGCCTTTGTTTTGGGCCTTGTTCCCTTTTGCCTTTCTTGCTACCTAACTGCTAGGTACTTTTTCAGCTACCATTGTTGGTACTTCCTTTTCTGGTGTATACATCTCTGGCATTAGTGTTACCATTGTTGGTATTTTACCCTCATTCATATTATTTTCTTCCTGTTGTATTGGTTTTCTTGTTGTTCTGTGTTACTATGATGCTGGATAAACCAACTGGTTTCAAAAATTGTTCCTCTTGTAGGCACAAGATCTCTAACTCAAATGCTCACTCTAAGTGTGTATACTGCTTTGGGGCAGGTCATCTTATTACTGATTCCGATATCTGTGCTGGATTTAATCATAGGGCTCTAGTAGAGTGTAAAAACAAACTGATCTTTAAAGGATTACTTTCCTGTACTTCTTTCTCTTCATGTGAAGCTCCCTCCTCATCTAAGAAATCTTCCTAGTCTACAAAGGAAGATGCAGCTGACAAAACTAAAGATTGGAAGAAGTGTTCCTGAGACCACTCCTTTTTCTTCTTCAAGCTCAGCATTGCTAGAAAAAATCTTAAGAGCACTGGATCCAACTATTTCTTTGGATCTGATACCAGCAAAACCTTTGGATGTAACTGCCCTTTCAGGTCTGACTCAAGCTAAGTCAAAGTCCTTGCATGCAAGATCCAAATTCACTCTAGAGCCTGTTACTTTGAGGATGCACTCACCATTTCTACAGGAGACACCTCAAAGGGTATCCCATCCACCCTCAACCTCTTCTAGAAGCCTAACAGTTTCTCAAAACCCAGATTCATTTGTGAGTTATCCTAGCTCTGTCTCCCATTGAATCGGTGAGCCTACCTCCAATGCAGCCCCAACTTTTAACTCCTACTTCAATCTGTCCACTGGTTTTGAAATCAGTAGACCTGAGAATTCTAAGCTCGTCTGTGTTAGTTCCAAAAGCTTGACCTTTGACAACTCCAACACCTTCTCTGTTTCAGATTGCCCTAACTCTGTTGGGGCCAGAAGGATCTTGGATCCATAGCATTGGTACTGGATGTGGGGGGGGGGGGTTAGATTTGACTCTGATGTTTAAAGAGCCATCCCTTCCTCTAGGACCCTTGACCCCAGACAGTTTGGCTCTGACCTCTGCATTGAGACAGGATCTTATGGAGATTGGGTTCCATTCTGTGCTGGTAGTTTCTGTTCTTGCCAGGTTGGGAAATGGTTCCCCCATGGCATCTGCCTTTGAGGTAGTGGAGAGAGTGTTTTCAATCTCTGTGGACAAGACATCCTTGCCCCTCTTGGATCCACCTCCTCTTCAGCTGTCTACTGTGGATCCTGGGACTTTTCATCCTGCCCCATCAGGACATCCAGTCTGGTCAAGCCTGGAGATAATCCTCATTCAAGACTCTGCTGGCATTTTTGAGTCCTTCCATGAACCCCGACTGGAAAGCCTCCAAGGAAAGTTTATATGTAAAAGGAAGTACTTAGACTCCCCACAGGAGCCTTTAATCAAAGACACTGACTTTGATGAAGGGGAAGGGTCCCACAGGTCACAACTTGAGAACTAAATTCTTCAACTTTTGAGATAGAAAGGTGTTTGATCTTCAGACCCCCCCCCCCTTCCCAAGAGGAGTCAGTGTTTCTTGAGGCCTTCAAAGCTGACTCAGCCACATCCTGGGTAGTCCCCCTTGGTGGATGAGATGGTGGACCTCATCTCCCACCAGGTTTGGAAAGATCTGGATGTCACAGACCATATCCCCAAGAGGCCATATAAGTATCTTGTTGTGTTGAAAGAAAGGAACTATTGGTGCAAGGGTACTCCAGTGGATGCTATGGTGGTAGCAGCAACTACCAAGAAAGAATTCACTGAACAGAGTTCTTCTGTCCATTCCCCAAACAGACAATCCAGGGCATTGGACAGATATAGGAAGCATGTCTGTGCTTCAGTGACCTTTGGCCTGAACAGTTTGGCACACATTATGATATTTTAGAGGGAACTGATTAAGAAGTTTTCTAATACCCTCTCAGGGTCCGTGTCTGTGGAAGGCAAGAAGACGGTTTCATTGTAACATGCCACCCTCAAGTCCCTGTCGAACACTTCAATGATGTTAATTTCTCATGCCTCAGAGGGAACTTTGAGAGTCACAGGTTTAGGAATTGCTCTAAGAAGGTATGCTTGGATGTGACTTTGTGGAGACCATGAAGACATCATTCATCAACATTCCATTTAATGGATTCATCTTGTTTGACTCTAAGTTGAAGGAGACTCTCTCTAGGAGTGAGCAGGATAGGAATACATTTTCTACCCCTCAACCAGAGAGGAGGCAGAAAGATGTGGTTCTGGTTCCAAAAAATGTAAGTGTCTTCCCAGGACTCCTACAGAGACAGATACCCTTTGCAGTAGAGGAGACAACTCTAATGGAAGATGTCATGCTCATGACAGAGGTGGCCTGCAACATTAGGTCTTCAGAGGTCCTTTTTCTAAGAATCCCTTTCAGCACCCATGAAGGGTTGCTCAACTACTGCACTCTGGAGGCAGTCGAGGGGGGGCACATATCCCTACACCCAGTAGCATAGATAGCCATTACCAAAGATATCTGGGTGTGCAGAATAATATCTAGAGGGTATTATATACCATTTTCCTTCTACCTCCTCAATAGAACAAATGAATTCCCAATGTTCAACCTAGCCAGAGGAAAGCAACAGCCATAAAAATAGAAAAGCTGCTGAAAAAAAGGGTCATACAAGTCAACAAAAATTCAGAACCTATTCAAGATTCTTTTTAGTGCCAAAGAAGAAATGGGTCCCAAGATCAATTTTAGATCTCAACAATCTGACTCAATTCATAAAACATTCAAAGTTCCAGATAGTCATGGTTCAGTCAGTTCTGCCATTATTGCGGAAGGATGATTGTATGTGGTCCATAGATCTCCAGGATGCTTACTATCATATCAAGATACATAGGCATTCTGGCTGGAGCCAGTCTCAATCAATTCAGAGCCCTGCCCTTTGGTCTCACCACAGCCCCCAGAGTGTTCAACAAGTGCACGGCAGTGGTCGCAACTCACCTGAGACTGGACAGATTTCTGGGTGTTTCCTGACCTAGATGACTGTCTCTTCTCTGCTTCCACCACACATCTACTGATTCAGACCAGGGATTACTTGTTTAAATATGTCATCAGCTGAGCAGTAGAGTGAACTATGCCAAGACTCAGATCACCCCTACTCAAACCGTGGAATTCACTGATGCTTATTTGGATTAGGTAACACTGATTGCAAGATTACCACAGATAAGGTCAAGCAATCTATAGAACCAAGCATTATACAGTCTCTATCTCTTCCTTCACCTCTAGCCAGGCTGGTATTACAGCTTCTTGGATCAATGGTAGCCTCAATAGTTTTGGTACCTTTAGGAAGATTTTACATGCACAATGGGCACTTGTGGTACAATGGTCAATAGGATGTTACCCTCTGACTGCAGCTATTTGAATTACAAATGCAGCAGGTACTTTGCCCTGATCCCTCTAGAGGGGGAGTCACCAGGAGACTCTCTGATTCACCCCGTCTCCTATATGCCCCCACCCCTCTCATCAAAAGTTTCTTCAGAAAGCATTTCAGCAAAAGAGCAAGGCAATCCTTATTGCATCACTCTGGCCTTGGCAAGTGTGGTTCTCCTTCCTGCACCCTCACTTAGTTCATGTTTCCTCTATGTTTGATCCTTCTTAGGACCTTCTGTCTCACCTATCAGGATAGCTCACCCAGACATTTGTACCATCAAATTGACTACATGGTTTCTCCACTTCCAGTGATGGCTAGACACTCCAGGAATTCTTCCCCTGTTCGTTACATCCTTATATCATCCCAAAAAGTTTCTACCAGAAAGCTTTATAAGAGCAAATGGAAAAGGTTTTCTATTTGGGCCCACCAGAGACAGTTAGACCCCTTTTCAGCACTGATCCCAGTTCTTCTGGACTTTCTTTCTTCCATTTTTAATAATGGAGCTAGTTACCTGACAATTAAGGTCCGACTTGCTGCCATTTCTAATTTTCACTTAGGCGAGAACCATTCTTCCCAGCCACCATATCGGATTTTTCATAAGGACAGGGTATCCTTTTCGACTAACCCTTCTTTTCTTCCCAAGGTCGCATCAGAGACAACTAGCTACCAGTTCATTAATCTATCCATTTTCTTTCTGAGTTTTTTAGAAAGGGAGAATACATGCTACACCCGTCAGATGTTTACAGACAAGTTAGATTCTATATTCACAGAATTGAAAATTTCAGAAAATCAGACCAATTGTTTCTTTTTTTTCCAAAGCTAAAGTGGGCAAAGCAGTATTTATAGTAACCTTAGCTAGATGGCTCACTGTCTGCATTTCTTTTGTCTATAAGAATAAATTATTGACATTACCCAAACCACCTAAAGTTCATTCTACCAGATCTATGATTACATCAACTGCTTTTTGGTCCAGCGCTACTGTAGATGACATTTGTGCAGCTGCCACATGGTCCAATGCTCATAGCTTTCTAAGTCATTACAAATTGAACAGCTTATCTAGAAATAGGGCAGCATCGATTCCACTGTACTCCAGAATATCCTTCCTTGAGGACAACCCAAGAGTTCTCTATCTGAGGACTCTGTCCCATTGGTTGAGGAACAGAAAAAGACTATATCAGATATAAAGGTTATGTACTCACCATAACTATGGATCTGTGATGCTTGTTTACATCCTTACTCAACCTCCTGCCCTCCAGCCCCCTTCTTATTTATAAGCTCCTAGTATGTCCAGAGGAGCTCCAGTCTTCTTCTTATTATTATTATTCTCCTTCATTTTCTTTCTGCTGTAGTTGTTATACAACTTAATTTAGAATATGCTAATGGTTGAGTATCTTTTCACATATATATTGGTTAGCTGACTAAAGAGCAAACTCGATCTGCAGTAATTCAGGAGAAGAAAATATTATGAGAAAGGGGAGGAGTTTGGGTTGTGGAGCCTAAGTCTAATGAAGTGGCCAAAATCAGATCAGAGGCCAGATCTGAGACCCATCTGTTGAGGGAAGTTGAAAACAGACAGCACAGATGCCTAGTTATGGTGAATACATAACTTTTATTTTCACTCACCAGGTTTCACATGAGAGTGCTTTGGTGGATCAGATGATGTTAGCAGTGCAGTGGTTGATCAGGTGGCAACCAATATCCTACCCAATCATTCTGATGAGTATTTTCAGTGAGAAGAATCTATGGTGGATAACTTCACCTATCCTTCTGCGGTGATGTCCTTTGATTCTACCGCCTACTCCTTGCCACAGTAACCAAGAATGCCTCCCTACTAGGCTGGGGGAACATTGTTTGGGGAGGACAGTCCAAGACATGTGGCGTCAGCTAGAGGCCACCCTTACCATCAGTATCATGGGGGTAAGATCAGTGCTGTTAGCATTGCAGGCTTTTCAGGATTCTCTTCCCTTGGATATGAGTTTGATTCAGACATATAATATGGATATGGTCTGTTACATCGTCAAGCAGGGAGGAACCAGATCTTACCCTTTGTGGTGAGAGACCATGAGGGTTTGGCAATGGACATTATCTTCTTGCCACTTTCTAATAGCAACGCATGTCCAGGGGAAGTCAGACATCCTTGCGGGCAGGTTGAACAGATCCATCCTGCTCCCTGATGATTGGTCCTGCAACCCACTAGTACCAGAGCAGATATTCAGTCTCTGAGGCCACCTTTGTTGTAATCTCTTTGCTCCTCCCCTAAACACGAAATGAAACAAGTTCTTCACTCTGATCCCCCATGAGGGGAAGTTACCCAGGGATGCTCTAATGCTCTCTTGGTCCCAGGACTTCTTTATGCCTTTCTCCTGTTCATCTTCATAGAATCTCATTCAACTTACCAGGTGTGATTTGCCTTCCTCTGGCCTGATCTATTTTACCCTCCTTCAGAAGTGGGCTCTGACCCAGATCTACTATCCCACCCATCAGGTGAGCCTCACCTGGATTTATGAGCACTCAAATAAACTGCATGGTTTCTCCAATTCCTATGATGATTTGATAGTACAGGCTTTCCCATTCCATTCTACACATTTTATCTTCCTGATATAAACCCTCACCTAAGAAGATGCACAAGAGCAAATGGAAAATATTTCTATTTGGGCCTCACAGAAAGACCTTGATCCCTTCATGGCCCTTCTTTCAGCAGTGTTAGACTTCCTTGCTGACCTTTTCTAGGTGGAGCTAGTTATTCCACTATCAAAGTGCAATGAGCTGCCATTTTTTCTTTTCATACTGGTGAAGGTCATTCTCCTTTAGCCTCTCTTAGGTTATCTAAGGTTTTACTCTGAGGCACTTTTCTATTATTTCCTCACTTAGGGACCCAGTTCTTTCATGGGACATTACTATTGTTCTGCAGTTTTTGACAGGTCCCTCCTTTTGAACCTACTGATAAAGTCAATTTGAAGTTTTGTTTTGAAAATCCTTAATCTTGGTAACTATTATGTCTACCAGGAGTTTGGAATTACATGCACTTTCCTCAAAATCCCCTTGTTTGTTTTTTGTACAAAGACAGATTATATTTGAGGACAAATTTATTCTTTCTACCAAAAGTGGCTTTTACATTTTCCATTAGTCTGGCCATAAATGTACCAGTCTTTTTTCTGAACTTCTGGAATAAAGGTGAATATACTTATTTGTTAGATGTTCATTGCCAGCTCCGTTTTTACTTACACTGCACTAAATCCTTCAGGAAGTCTAACCAACTATTTCTTTCCTTTCCTAAATTGGGACAAGCAGTATATAAAGTGTCCCAATCTAGATGGCTGTCTTAGTGTATTTCCTTTGTTTATCATCAGAAGGGGTTACCTCTCCCTTCAAAACCTAAGACTCATTCAGCCAGTTCCGTAGCCTCATCTACAGCCTTTTTTTCTAATGTCCCCATTGATGGTGTGTGCTGCAGCTACCTAGTTAAAAGCTGATACCTTCATTTCTCATTATAAGCTGGATATTCAGAAGCTGGGGACACTGGCCCATATGTAGCGGAATGGATGGAAAAGACAACATCAAATGTGAAAGTCATGTAATCACCATAAAGTTAAATATGTGTTGTCGTATTCCTTCCATTCCTCACCATTCCTCCTCATCCCCTGTCCATATTTCATTTCTTACAAATTATATTGTTCATCTATGGTCCTTTTCTGGGACAGATTTAACTGAACTGGCCTTGACTTCTAAAGGTTTAGCCACTCTTTCCACAGTGCCTTACCAGCTGATTCTTTTTATATATTAATTTTAAATATTTATTCCTTTATGAAAATGTTTTTAAGATTTTATAAAGGGCAAACTCAGTCTGAGGTAGCTACTTTTGTGCATGGGAATTACAGGTAGGTGAAGTAGCCCCTGAGCACCAGATCCAAAGCTTAGAAATGGACAAGTATGGAGCCTACATTATATTTGAGACCCCATGTGTAGAAGAAAGGACAGAATATGACAAAATATATCTAGTATTATGGTGAGTACATAAGTGTCATTTTAGCTTCTGGTGGTGCAAAACAGCATGGTGTTGGGTGTTCTGCCACTTGATAATGGTGGCCTTACAACCAGCTCAAATAATTACAGATGTGTTAGACTCACAAGCCAGATATGCAAAGCCATGGAATGTGTTATAACTGACCTCATAAACTACAGTTTGTGATATCATGAATCTTGTTAAGACTTGACCACTAACAGTTTGGTTTAGTGAAGGGTAGATCTTGTTTACAGGTTTATAGTAAAGTACTGGGCTAGCAGTTCTTGTGGGCCATTTTAAGCCTAGCCAATTTACCTCAAAGATGAGAATTGTACTCAGTACCTTGTGTTTTTGAGGTAAACCTCTTAACCACTGTGCCAAACCCTGACCCCAAAACATAGACTTGTGTTCTTACCCACTGAATTACACACCTTACCTGGTATGTATCCTCAGTCTCTTACTCTACGCCTTTATCACCACATAGGTTGCCCATATTATCTGCATCTGACCTTGGAAGGATTCAACCTCAGGATACCAGCACCATAAGCTTACACTTTAGCCACTGCACTAGAGTACTGTCTGTTTAATCTGGCAATTTTTGAAAGGGTTATGGAGTTTGTTGATTGTGGCCATGTCATGTGGCATATTTTCACCTTGCTAAGTCTTTACCATCATTTCCCATGATGCCATCATACAAAAACTAAATGCTTTAAAAATTAACCCATGTGTGGTAAGATGTATAGCCATGGCTGAAAGACAGAACCCACACAATGCAAGTTGAAGCTGCCTCATCAGAAAATATGACAGTGACTGGTGGTGTCCGTTAGAGCTCAGTGCTGTGACCCCTCCTTTTTGGTACTTCTGAGATTTCCAACCAAACAGCCAAGACCTCTGTCTAATAAAGTTTGCAGATGATTGCAAACTGGAGGTGTTTCTTAGTCACCCTATGACACCCAGACCCTGCAGAATGAACTGTCCCTAGTAAACTTTTGCTATATTAAGAATGGGCTTAAACTTGAATGCCAAAACTTGTAGTATTATCACTTTTTGTAAACAACACTACCCTTCATCACACCATCTAGACAATCCACCTCTAGAAAATGAAAATTAATTTAGGGACCTAGGTATATGGGTTGATAACTCCTTCTGTTTTGACCATCATATAACAGTGGTTGTCAGGAAATCCTTTTTTATTTAGCCCAGCTAATTGTTAAAGTTATATCATCAAGGTTTAAATAGGTAATCCCTCCTTTATACTTAGCATTGATCAGTTGAATTATCAAGTACAATGCCCTCCTTTGGGATGTATCACACTAAAATAAATAATTAGAAAGCCCCCGAGGGCTCCTAACCAAAAGGATCAAAGGCCTGAAGCACCAGAGTTATCAAGAAAGGCAGGAAACTCTATTCCTTTGTTCAGTGTCTTATAGACTTTTGAGGGCAGATCTCTGTCTTGCTTAACACGCCATTTTAGACTGAATAGTTCTGGACCTTGTGTTTCACCACATGTCCAATATCTCCACCAATTCTAGAAAAATTGACCTAAATCTTTACCAACAGATAAACAAAACATGGCAGAATGACAGGTTTATAATCCAGTGCCTCCCTGTGGAATAAACATCCCTTGCATGTTAAGCAGTGCAACTCACTCCCCGGATTTACTAATCTTCCGTGCAGGACTAATCTAGTCCTGCACGGAAGCGGCAGTTTAAGAGGAGGATGGCAGCGTGCCATGCATATTAATGAAGGCGTGCTGCCTGAACTCCTAATGCTACACTGAGCGTGGACGAGTGCAGGGGGCGTGTCTGAGAGGAGAGCCCTCAGAATAAGCACACCCCTGCAAAGTAGAACAGAAGAATGCATAAATAAATGAGTGAGACCACTCATAGATGTCCGCATATCCTCACCAACAGTCCTCATGTGTTCAACAGCAACAGTACATTTAAATAAAATGCAGAAACCCTTTTATTTTTTTTTTAAAACCCTGAATACAGCTAAACGTAGGTGCGTGGGTTTGCCCATCATTTAGCTACGGTTAAAGCAGCTGAAATGTCTGAAGAGGATAACAAGCAATATATATGCTAATGAAACCACACAGCAATAGTGTAGTGGTTAGAACATCTGCCTAATGAGCAGGTATTCCCGGTTCGAGTCCCACTGCAGCACGCATCATTTTCCATGTGAAATATGAACATATTTTAACCACTTATTGTCGTATAACCTACATAATAACATTTAAATGTGAACTAGAGTACTGCATTAAATGCACATGTGAAGTGTCAGTGTCATAATGAATAAGGCACTAGTAAGCAGGTATAAGCACAAATAAGCAGTAGTAAGTGCGTTTGTGCGGGGGTAAGCATTGCCTACACAGATTAAGCAAAGTAAAAGCTAACTGAGTGTAAGAAACTGTAACCAAAGGTTAGCAGTGCTTCCCATCATGCAAACCCGTGCAAACCAGCTTACAACTGCTTTAAAGTGCCTTAATCACTCTGGATCCAATGGCCCATGTTCTGCCCAGCAACAAAATAAACTGCCTTTGCATGGCTCAAACTCAGGACCCTGTAATCTATAATCACATTAATTAACCACTACACCATCATAACAGGAGACATGAATGAGGTATCAGCAAACTAATCCTCACTACAGGAAAATCAAAGCAATCATGTGAAATGAATCTATGTACAGTGTGAAGTGGTATAACCTGCTACATAACATAAATATGTGAACTGGAGTACTGCAGTAAGCATAGATTTGAGGTGTTATTGCAATAAAGTGTCAAAGTCCCTAGGTCCCCATACAGTGTATATACACATGAATCATGGATACCAGACACATATATAACCTGTAATGAAGAATAAATCATTGCCAAATGGCAAATATAGTGATAATCAACTATGAAGCAATGCTAACCGCAGCACAGCTCATGTTAGTAAGTGTAAGCAATGTGTAGGGGAGCCAGTTCAATCTGCAGATTGGTATACCTCTTTAAACAGTGCCAGCCTTATGTAAGCAGGTGTACCCATAGCTTAGCCTTTTCAAAAATGGCCAATCACGGCAAAATGTGGGAAAATGGCCATATTTAAACCCCATAGGAATACATCTCATAACTGGGTGTAGCTTCCTACTGCAGGCAGAATGGCTGGTGTGGGTGAAGGCACTCGATTCAGGGCGCATCGCTGGGGCATTCAGGAGTCAAAATTCATGGTATGGCTCCTGGTAGAACACCATGATCAGAGACTACTGCAGGGCCAGTACCAGGGCTCGCAGTATAAAACGGAGGCCTGGGACAGTCCCGCCCATGACCTCACCAGTGACACAGGTATCCCCTAGACTGGTGAGCAGGTCAGGCACCACCATGCTGACCTGAAGTGGCAGACGGAGGATGTTCTGGAACAATGGATCCAGGAGTCTTGGCAGATCGCCAACACCCCAGTACTGAGTAAGTACACATTCTCCTAAGTAGTAAATAATTGCCTGGCTTGTGTATAATATAGATAGGTATGGCTAAATATCAATGCATTTCTCTGACAGCTGCAGATGAGCAGGCTGCAAACCAGCCACCCCATGGTGCTAGGCTGCGTTGCAAGGCAGGTTAGTAATCAGTCTGCATGTACTGTCATAACAAAGAATATAACAGGCTTAGAAAGTGTTGTACCAGTAGAAATAAATGTGTTAATAGTCTGGGAATAAAGGTATAACCCCTGGAGTGCTTCTGCTTACTCTTCTCTCATATGTTTGTGATCTGTTCCATACTATAAATATTACTGTTGTATCTTAAGCAGTGTCACCCACACCGTGGTATGCAGATAAAATGGGTATGACATCCTGCATAACAATGTTGGAAGTGCCAAGAGGTCAGTCATATCGTACTAGTTAGGGAGACTTAGATAGAAAACAGTCAAAAGCTTCACATTAATTTCCTGATAGTACAGTGTACTGTGATATTAACAATACTTTTTTTGTCACACACAGCAGGGGTTCGACTCCTGGGAGTGCTACTAAGTTGTATGCATAATCATACCTCACAAATGTACAGACTGTGATACAATGTTCAGATAGAAAGCTGTATGCATAATTACACCCAACAACTGTACAGAATTTGCTTAAATGTTCAAATTGTAGGTTGCATGCATATTTATACCCCACAACTGTTCCAGTCTGTCCAGCATGTCCAGATAAATGGCCCATATCATTAGCTTGGTACCCGGTTCCCTTAAAAATTCAGTGTGATGATTCAAGAAATGTAGGCAGCTGTCAATGACATATAACTGATAGTCAAACGTGTACATAGTCAGAGAATGTATATAAAAACAAACCTGTCAGTCTAGCACCTCACCCAAAATGTATGACAGCAATTCTCAACATATGTTGCAGTAACACCTGTAGCCTGTCACGCCTGTATGTAAGACACAGGTCACATATATAATAATCTATAAACATACCAGTGTACAATATAAGGCCATTGTGTAGTATAATAATACATGTAAGGGAAAGATCATTGCAGTGACTGAGGATGTATTAGTTGTTAATTGAACCCTCTCTCACCCCTACCATATGTGCATAATGACCCAATGACACTCCTCAACTGGTATGTGTACACTCCAGTCTTTTTTGGCACATATGTCCTAATGGTTTATAAATATTCGCATTTGTTTCTATGCATGTGCCATGGTAAAATACATCCATATTGGTGGCCTGTTGCCATCAATGAAACCTGCATGCTCCTGTAATGGCCATTGTTGTTCCATATATGCATGTGTTCTGCTTGCTTTGCAACTGTGTTAAATCTGGTGTGTCGGGTAATGGGAATACCTACGCATGCTGCTATAATTAATCCTGAATGCATCTGACTGTTACTAATCCATATCTGCCATAAACTTGCCACAACACAGCTCGTTTTGGAAGACCTGTCCAAGTGGACCTACCTGTCCCACCTCAGCTGGCCATGGTACCGGGCACCAGCACATCTGAGGTCCAGCCTGGGACCTCCTCCTTAATGGGCCCTGTGTCACCTTCTGGAGGAACCACTGCAGGGGATGGGGCTCACCCCCCCCTCGGAGTGGGCACGGAGGGGAACCTGTCACCCATCAACAGGTCCGGGCCATGGTGCATAGGGAGCTCGATCTGGAGTATTGAGAGTGGCTACGCTAGCTTGAGGGCCGAGTGGCACTATTAGAAGGTGAGCCTGCCCCTCCTACACAGCCCACAACACAGCCACCTTCGGGGCCAATAAGATGCAGTGGTGACTGCCCATGGGTGGGGACTTCAGTCCAACTGTTACCAGTTGGGGGCTCATGGGCTTGCGACTTCCAAACACCCCTGCCCGTCCAAGGTGTTTACCCCCCACATGGGTCATATACTGGCCCTGTATGCATCTTGTGTGTCTTGTCTGTTAACCTACCCAACCTCCCTCCCCAAATATACCTACTACCCCTCCCCAACATCCCAGTCTCACCTGAAAAAAAAAGAAAAGGGCAATCTGTTTCCAAAAAAAAAATCTTGCCCCTTACATAGCTGTCCATTTTGCACATGTGTCCACTGGACACATGTAATCTGGTCTAACTGGCTTGACAATCAATATATGTTGTCCTCACCCCTCTTCCAGGGGGATGAGGGTCCAAATGTACCTGCAAATATATTGTGTATGCACAGCTGTTGCTGTTGAAAAAATGGACAGCTATGGACCTTTCCTATACCCTTCCTGCACATGCCTAGCTATTTTCCCTACTGTCTTTTCGTCTTTGTGCCCCATTCTTCACCACTTTCCTAGCAACCCCTTTTTCTTTTATTTTAAAGGAATTAGCATGGGGGTAAACAACAATAAGCACTGTTAAGCAGCAGTAAAAGGGTTTGCATGGGTTTGGGTGAGGCTAAGCCATGCCTACACAAGTTGAGAAATATGAAGCAAACTGACTGTAAGAAAACATAAGCGGAGGTTGGCAGTGCTTACTGTCACGCAAACCCACGCAAACTCACTTACAACTGCTTAAAAGTGCCTTAATCACTCTGTAGCAAACATCCTTGTTCTGACCAGCAAAAAAATAAACTGCCTTTCCAAGGCTCGAAGCCAGGACCCTGCACTCCATACACAATGTGATTTACCACTAAACCATGGCAGATATACATAACTTGAAGTTTTCACAAACATATCATGCAGCACAATCAGTCAACAGTACAGGAAATGTATTAATATCATACCACACAACTTGTTAATGCAATAAGTCTGGACAAAGTATGCCACACTGTGGGTACAAATAGGGATATATGTCAACTAATTCTCTAATACACTTAAAATGTTGCTAGTTACACAGTTATATGTATTAGAACACATATGTTGAAGGAAATGAAGTCTGAAACAAAAACGTGTTGGCACTAGTTACTGACTTCAATGCTGCGATCATTCATGACAATTGCCAAGTGAATGAGGAGCAGGCCAAAATATGAGCCAGACATGCATGGACATGTGGACAGATATATATCTGTAAATGTAGACAGATAGATAGCTATATGTAGATATATATATTAATGATTAATGTATGACTCACAAATAATCATATAACATCAATTGCATATAGATACATACATATGTTCATATGCTCTAATACACTTAAAATGTTGCTAGTTACACAGTTATATGTATTAGAACAGATATGTAGAAGGAGATGAAGTCTGAAACACAAACGTGTTGGCACTAGTTACTGACTTCAATGCTGCGATCATTCATGACAATTGCCAAGTGAATGAGGAGCAGGCAAAAATATGAGCCAGACGTGCATGGACATGTGGACAGATATATATCTGTAAATGTAGACAGATAGACAGCTATATGTAGATATATATATATATTAATGTATGACTCACAAATAATCATATAACATCAATTGTATATAGATACATACATATGTTCATATGCATTTTATATATCTATATATATATATATATATATGCATGTGTGTATATATTTCCATAGCTATATCTACATATATAAATATGTTATATCCATTTAAAGTTGAATATATATATATATATATATATATATATATATATATATATATATATATATATATACATACACACACACACACACACACACACACACACACACACACACACACACACACACACACACACACATACATCTACATGGCGGAATACATTCCCTGTAGTGTTGTATACCTGGGCTGGATTATATGTATGTGAAAACATCATAATTATGCATATCTGCCATGGCTTAGTGGTAAATAACTTTGTGTATGGTGTGTAGGATCCTGGTTTTGAGCCTTGGAGGAGCTGTTTATTTTGTTGCTGGCCAGAACACACCCCCTTGGATACAGAGTGATTTAGGCACTTTAAAGCAGTTGTAAGTGGGTTTGCTTGGGTTTGTGCGATGGTAAGCACTGCTAACCTCCGGTTACATTTTCATACACTCAGCTTCTAAATTGCTTAACCTGTGTAGGCAGTGCTTAGCTCCAAGCAAACCTGCTTACAACTGCTTTAAAGTGCCTTAGTCACTTTGTATCAAACGGGCTGTGTTCTGCCCAACAACAAAATAAACAGCTCTTGCAAGACTCAAACCAAGAACCCTGCATACCATAGACAAAGTGATGCACCGCTAAGCCATGACAGATACCCAGAGGCTCAATGTTTCAGAAACATATCAGCCAGTCCTGTCATGTAACAATACAGAGAATGTATACCAACATCTAGATGTCTGTGTGTGTAACTATATTACAACCTTAACAGATACAAAATATCCATATATGTATTTACACACATATATAAATATATATAACAGATACAACATATCCATATATTTTGTTTTACTAACTATATATACATATATATCACTAGATATGCACATATAGTTATATATCTGTTAGCAGATATCTATCTATCTATCTATCTATATATATATATATATATATATATATATATATATATATATATATATATATATATATAGGTCATACATCTGTTGATAGCAATTGCAGATTAACAAGTACACATATGTCTACATGCACCGTTAATGGGGATGAGAGGCTCCACACACTATGCGTCTTGTACGAATAGACATCCCCCACACAGCCAAATACATGCGCCCTGCAATACACTACCAAGTACAGTCTGCCTCCCATAGGACATGTAATATGTGGGAGCCATCAACATCCCCAGGATACAGATACAGACACAGATATGCAGATACAGATATATATATATATATATATATATATATATATATATATATATATATATATATATATCTGTGTGTGTGTGTGTGTGTGTACATATATATATATATATATATATATATATATATCTACATGTGACTACACATACACACTCAGATATATGTACAGTAAGATATATATGTAGAAGGTGCACACAATCTGGAACAGCCACTATGCCTACAGTTAACGCCTGAACAAGTGGACGCTGTATGGGCCACACATACTAATGTCAATCGTTGCCTGCAACATATACCCATAGAAAGGTAATAGGAAAGACTCCACACACAGGTTTTCAGAAATGTGAATCATTTAATTGTGTACTATAACAGTTCAATATGCCATGTCATATAGCTGTTCAGATACTGACAACCATATAAACAGAGTACTGCAACTGTGAAACAGTTACACTAATACAGTAGTCTGGAAAGGTTCACAACTGCTGCTGTCCAGGCCAAGGCCTTCAGAATGTACAATAGTAAAGACAGACTGGGCCACAGGGTACCACACAATCAACAGTATGTACTGCAGGTATGTAGTTCAGCAGCCTCTATTTACACTCTGTACAAACTCTGTAGGCGGTAAAGATGTTTTGTGATCAAATGGGTTGTAACTGGTACATAACAAGGCATAACAAACAGAACAGTCTGTATGGCAGGAGGCAGTAGGCTTGCAGTACCCCATGTCATGTTAGTAATGTCAATATAGGTGGAGTATATGGTATTGTACATCCAGATACCTTGTGGCAGCTCACCCCTGATACTCCCACAGTTTGTAACAGCCTAGGTCATTTAAGGAGCTCCCTACCTAGACTCATTAATACAGGCCCATATACCACTGTTACATACACTAGCCTTTGCAGTGCATAAGGGCACACATGTGTTGTGTAGATGACACCCACACACATATGGCCCCAGCCCCACTGTATGTGTGGGGGATACAACAGCAGTGGACTAATGGCAGCAATGGCAGTGTGAAATACTCACAGCCCACTACAGAACAACCCCCAACAGCATGACATATATGCAAAGCTTGGTATGTAGATGGAGGACAGAAGCTGGAACACACTCACATATGTGGAACACTGTTGCCATCCACTAAGCAAGGTGCTGGTGTTACAGGATAGTCTGCAACATACCCATAGACAGGGAATTGAGGTTAGTAATAGAAATGGATGTAGCCATGTACTGATAGCATGCAACGCACACACACACACACACACTGCCAGTGTAATATCTGACACAGGACCTGTGTGGTGGATGGACATCACATAATAG
This sequence comes from Protopterus annectens, assembly GCF_019279795.1. Classification (NCBI taxonomy): domain Eukaryota; kingdom Metazoa; phylum Chordata; order Ceratodontiformes; family Protopteridae; genus Protopterus; species Protopterus annectens. Next base: position 696,884,353 of record NC_056739.1, read on the forward strand.
GCATACCTCTGTCCAGCAAGAGGATAGGCCCACAGTACTGAGCTGTGCAGACAGACTGTACTCCAAGGTACACTAGTATGTACACACACACACACACACACACACACACACACACACACACACACACACACACCCTGTAACACCAGTTCTATGCAAAGCATAACACAATTCTACTCACAGTCTGTCAGTAGTTCCTGGTCCTCCTACAAATATGTGGCCGCTCTGAGTGTGCAGGTTCTCCTGTAAGAGGTATTGCTACCTGCTGTCTGTATCACTGACCCCCACACACAGGAAGGATGTCCATCACACAGGAAATGTAAAGGGACCACGCCCGCATGCTGTAGGGATTTATAATGGGTGGTTGCCATGACAGTGGTAATTGAATGTAGTACACGTGTCATTATATATGGCTATCTGGATAGGTATATATACATATATTTCAACCATATGTCCTGGACATGGAGTGTAGCTGTACCCCAGCCCCTACAGTCCCAATGTCGTAGTACAAGGGGATGTCAGGTATGTATAGCAGGTATATTACTAGACTGTTGCTACTGTCATTGGGATTTTCTTCACAGACACGGTATGTGTGGATGCTGAAACTGCTTATAACATGTGTGGCATTGGTTACTGACAGACATCCTAAGGACATCATTGTAAAGTACCGCTGCTAGCATGTAATGCCCCTGTGGAGTGCAGCAGAGATATTGGCCACCATATATGGAACTTCGGACACACTCTGTACAGTCCAGAAGTATACACATATTCCCTTAGTGCACCACATGTGTACCAGGCCTGACAATATGGATGTAGACAGCCATGTAGATGGGTATAACACATAATGACTGGTATACATTTGGCACCATAGGTGTTGGATTCACACACTCATGTCTGGCCTGACACATACCACCCACTAGATATTGACATACATCTGTACAGCATCCCATTGCTCTGTCTGACATTTAAGGGAGGCCTGGCAGCAGTACATCTGGCAAGTATCTGCACATGACATCCCACTGGTTAAGTACACTAAGCTGCTAGGCATGTAACAGTGCACTGTGTAGGCTACAGGCAGACTGGCTCAACACTGGCCTACATCTTGTATGGGGGAATGCACATGTACCTGCATATATAGCAGGCTCAACAGCCATATCACAGCACAGGGTAAGATACACCTGTGTGATAGTGCATAACCACAACCAATGTGAACACAGCCACAGCCACATATGGTAAGCTAGCATGATATTACAGTATATGGACTATCTGTTCTACACCATCCTCATATGTGCCACTCACAGAATGTCCCTACATATACTGGGCTGCTACATAGTTTGGTCTGACAGCTGTCTGTGGTATGGGACATATGTGTGTATGGCCCTACAAACATGTACAGCAAAACGGTACCATACAGTGGGGAAGCATGCAACATCTGATAGAAGGGGAGCTAGAACAATGACATCTACCACAGTATGTACTCAGGCTAAAGTACATATTAACAATACACACACTGCCGACATTCACCATCACTACACAGACCTCAGTACTGTGCAAACATCCAGAGAATGCCCAGCTCATGTCATGAAATATAACCCCTACTCTACATGACGTGTAGCAATCTGATATATCACTGGCTTGTTATCAGATATGATGATACTATTTATGGTGCACAGCACATATGCACCACTTCATGCATATCATATGTATAAAGGTTGACAGTGTTGCGGCTGACAGCACATACACAGGGCCAGTATAGACATATTACTTGTGATAACCTTGTATATTTTCCATTGTAATGGTGTTTGTTGCAACATATGTCTTATGAGGGATATGAAGTCAGTAACTGTGACAGCCTTCACCATCTACAGACTGCAATCATCACACTACCTTCTGCATTCCACAGATGGATGCACTGTGGCTAACACATGAAACCATAGGCACAACACTGCCCAGTCTGCAGATGACCCTGCGAATGGGGATTCCTCATATACATGGAACTGACATGGCAGGTATTACTACATGTATGACAGGCATATCCAGACAAGCACTGTTAAACCAACATTACTCCAAATGCAGTATAGCAGCAATTACAGTTGCAGTCAGGTCAGACACATCTCCCTCCTGTTTGTTGCCCTCTTTCCACAGTTTATGTTGTTAGAGTTAAATCCCCAGTCCATCTGAGATGCTGTTTACCAAACAACAGATTTAGCTCCTGCTCACAGTGACTGAAAATGCCCAACACCACCATGATGTTCCTAGGTATTGGAGTGTGTTTCCATGAAATTGGTTATGGAATTGTTACCACAGCCGTTCCACATGGAATCAGCTACGAGAGGGCTGCAATTCATCTAGAGGCCATCATCTGATCATGAGCATCACATAAAATACACATGTTGCTGCCTAAGCAAGGCAGGTGTGGGTCTCCACATCCACCAGACAGGGAGTGGGGGAGGCAGACAGAGGCAAATACATGTCAGGGAGGGGTGGGATTGTAAAACTGAAGCATGTTTGTGTCACACACCTACCAACACAGGGTATCAAACCCCCGACAACTATGTAGTGCTATCACAGTTCGATGCAGTTATTGGTTGCACCACATGTGTTACTTGATGTGGAACACTCAGAACATACATATGAGGGTGAGTGACACTTGCAACAGGGATACGGTAGATATACGGTAGGTGTCGTACACATGCCTGTCTGCATGAACAGGTGCCAGCGTTAACACAGGCACATTCACACAGGGATGTACACACACTGACACACTTGGCAGGGCCAGCAGTGCAACTCATCACTAGTGAGATTGCTACAACACATCAATGTGCAGGCATCACATGCACCACACGGGTCATACAGAGGCCGTATGGGCAAAGAGTATGAGGAGATGTCAGACATCAGACAACATGCTTCGGTATGCCCTGGGGGATTGTATTGAGTGTGGATGTGGACATACGCACCATACAACACACACACACACACACACACACACACACACACACACACACACACACACACACACACACACACACACACACACACACAAACACACAGGGTGCCAGTTCTGACATGTATGGGTGCATATTGTGTGGTGGTCAATTGTGCCAGCAGGCTGTACAAGGGTAGGCGATGGGTATACCTTGGCATCAGGCCACATGACAATGGTCTGCATTGTGGCTCAAGCCTGTAGTTACTGCATTTGCCCGCACAGTTGGGCATTGCATCCCCCATCCAGTCACCTGGGTGACTATTGCGTGTGGCCAATGCTGTACACCACATGCCATGTATGTGTTCCTTAGTCCATGACATGGATGGTGTCTGGGATATGCACACCTCCCACATGCATGTACAGTGACATGTGGAACTGTGACTGGGGTGTCTGGCTCATGTTGTGAGCACAGATTATCATCAGATGTGCCAGACTTACCCACCTATGGCAGGAACTGGTAATGGGCACAGGTATACCCTTCACCTACATTGATGTCATGCCAACAGCAGTCCCTGATGTCAGGGTCATCTGTTCATACAGGGCATGTTGTCAGGCATGGAATGTCCATTGTGAGTCACATGTGAAGGCACCACAGGTGGTGCAGGTGTCCATTGGGGAACATGGTAGAGATGCACTGTCTGCATGTATGTGCATATTGGACAGATGGGCAGGGTGACATTCCCTCTGTAGCCCACTGCTATCACTGCATAGCTACTATCAGTGGCCAATATGCAGTGTACTACCCACATATTGGTTGCTGCCTAAGCTTTATTAACTGTTCTGTTTATTTTATTCATTGTAAACGTGGCCTTCACAGAATGTGCAGTGATGTAGTTGGTTTAGAAGAATTAAATGGATTTATTAATATAAAATAAGTATTTTTCCTCCCTAGGTTTCTTTCCCTCCTCCTTTCCCTATAACCATTGAGTACTCTTTTTCCATTGGTACATTCATTCAAACTCCATGCCAGCATCCAGGAACAGTGGCAGAGGGTGGCGAGAGTGAGGAATTATGGTAGTCTTCTGGGAAGAACCATTTTTTTTTCCTGGTTTGGTCCTCTGTTTTCCTGCAGAGCTGTGCACTACTTGGCTTCCCCAGAGCTGTCATCTTGCATCATGTACTGCATACTTTTGTACACTTACTCCACTTGAATGTAGTGTAGCAACACATTAATTAATCTCCTTCCTATATGGTAGAAAGGCTGACAGCATCAACTTCTCATCCCATTGTCACCCGACCAGTTTCTCCTTTCCTTGAGTTGCTAGCGAGTCCCTCATTATCTGGGCCCCATTCAGTGCTTTATTGCATTCTCTCTCTCTCTCTCTCTTCCTCTTCTTTTGGGGCCAGAAGAAAGTATGATGGAGGAAAGGACAACCTGTGTGCATAACATGCTGCAAGTAAAAATAGTGTGCCTAAATTTGTGCATGAAGTATTGATGTTCTTTAGGCCTGTGTGTTTGCGGATATTATGATAAAGGGAGCACAAGTCATTATAGGGTTTGCATTTTTTGGTTTAACTTAAAAACAAAATGTCAGTTTCTTTAGGCCTAGTGATGTCTTTGCTTGTAAAGTTTGGTAACTGTATGAGACTTGTAACTGTATGAAACTTTGGGTGGCGAAAGCCAGGGTACATTTTTGGCTAGGCTTGTATAGGCCCTATGGCCAATAGCCTAGTACCTACCTATGAACCTATGAACCTATGTGTGTTCATATGACACATGGGTTGAGTGTGTGCTCTGGGTAATAGTGGGGTTGCTAACTTGGATTGGCTGGCCTTGATGTCACATGTATGGGTATGGCTTTGCACCCCAGCCTCCCAGCTAATTGACATCTGTTATCACTGTATGGTTGACATTATGATATATAGTAGGGCCACCATAATAGAAATAAGTAAAACCCCCTCCACATTGTCCACAGGTGTCACACACTCACTTCTGCACAGGATATGAGTTACAAACACTTGTCATGTCCAGGAGTAGAATCCCTACCTAACTAGTTTATTACACTATAGCACTACGCAGTTATAGCACGCTCCACAGACATTACTGGAGTACTTCTTCCCCAAAGGTGTATTTCACAGTGAATGACATCAGCAGGATTACCAAAGTAGGGCATTTCAACTGTACTGCAAGTGACTAGCTCAAAATGCATTGCTTCCTACACAGACAGTGAGACACACTCAAAACATCCACGACTGATATGTGTGGGTATAGAACCCCTGACCAAGGTCTATATCACACTACAGCCTGGAGCAGTTAGAGACCACACCACAGGGATTACTAAAGAACTTGCCCCCTGAAGTTGTACTTCACAATGCATGACATCAGCAGGATTGGCAAAATAGGGCATTTGAAATGTACTGCGAGTGAGTAGCCTATGATGCATTGCTCCATACACAGACATTGCAATACACACAAAACATCCTGAACTACCATGGGTGGAGATGGAACCCTACCAAAATTCTAAATCACACTACAGCAGTACACAGTTACAGGATGCGCTACAGAGATAACTGGGCTTTGAATTTCACACAGGTGTATTTCTAGGTGAGTAACATCAGCAGCCTTGCCAAAGTTGAGTATATGAATTCTAAGGAGTGTGAGTAGCCTAAATAGCATTGTTCGTTACTCAGGCACAGACACACAGATTCACATGCACACACAGTTGCCAAGTTTGGGGTTAGAACACCTATCTAACTACTTTATCACACTACTGCAGTATGCAGTTACAGGACACGCTACAGGGATTACTAGGCTACTACTTTCCCAGAGTTGCATTTCCAGGTGATTAACAACATCAGTTTTGCCAAAGTTGAGTATATGAATTGTACGGAGTGCGAGTGGCCTAAAAAGTACTGCTCTCTACTCAGTCAGACGCACACACACACGCAGTTATCAGGTCTGGGGTTAGAACACCTACTTAACTACTTTATTATACTACAGCAGTACACAGTTACAAGACGCACTACCAGGCTATTATTTTCCCAGAGTTGTATTTCCAGGTGAGTGACATCAGTAGCCTTGCCAAAGGTGAGTATATGAATTGTACGGAGTATGAGTGGCCTAAAAGGCATTGTTCTCTACTCAGTCAGACACACAGATTCACACACCAACACACAAAGTTGCCAAGTCTGAGGTTTGAACACCTACCTAACTACTTTATCACACTACAGCAATATGCAGTCACAAGATACACTATGAAGATTACTGGGCTATGATAGTCCCAGAGGTGTATTGCTAGGTGAGTGACATCAGCAGCCTTGCCAAAGGTGAGTATATGAATTGTATGGAGTGTGAGTAGCCTAAAAAGCATTTCTCTCTACACAGTCAGAGAGGCACACACACTCACACAGTTGCCAAGTCTGAGGTTAGAACTACTACCTAACTAGTTTATCACTACAGCAGAATGCAGTTATGGGACACACCACGGGGATTACTGAGCTACAGCTCTCCCAAAGGTGTATTTCACATTGGATGACCTCAGCAGGCTTGTCATGATACTGCTATGGTGAGGGCAGTGTGTGCATGGGCCGTAACCCATTCATGTGGGGGTTGTCATGCCACATGCAGGCACACATGGGGTAATATGCCACAGGTACATGTATACATCTACTAGGTGATTACTGTTTTATACAGTCATGTTGTACAGCTGTCACATGCACCATATAGTCTGTCATGCTGACAGATACTGGTGGCTAGTATCTGCAGCGAGTGACACCTGCACCTCATGTGTTTGGGGCCCTTTGGCTGTGTTCTGGGTGGGATAGGCCCAGATGGCTCCTTGTCATGGTCACCCTTTTCCACACATCTATGTCCATCTACCTTTGGCTTATTATAGTGTGTTGTCCTTACATATATGTCTGTATTCCCATCCACTGTGTGTGCAAGGCAGGAGTGGTGCATACTGACATGTGTCTGCAATAAGAACTGCAACTGCCAGATATGTCTGGTCTACTGGTGTTTGCAAACATGGCCTTCATGTATTTAAGTGTGTGAGCATGCCCAGTATGACCTTTCAGTATGTTGTTGACTGGCATTGCCTTCATTCGTCTAAGTGTGTGAGCATGCCCAGTATGGCCATCTATATTGCATGTGTGGATCAAGTCCAGGTAGATTGTACTGCGGTGCTGACCTTTGTGTTGTACACCGACAGGTAGCATACTGTGTCTGCAGGGTATACTTCAGTCATTTGGCATTGACTGTTGCTACATTTCTGCATAGCAAGGGGGGGAACACACCTGACTATTTCGACATTCCTACACAGGGGTGGGGGGGGCACACCTGACTGTTACTATAAGTGTAAGTAGGATGGTGGGACACACCTGACACTTTTACACATTTGCTAGGACTGTACTGGTATGTCGGGGATACCATTTCAGTCTATGGACTTACCTATTGTGCTGGCTAGAGGCATACCAGTGTACTACAAATCTTAGCTTTAACTACCTACATATTAGTTTCTGACTTCCTAACCTTCACAACTTACATCCAACTGCCTGGTCTGCTGTAGTCTGTCTGTGTAGGCCTGGGGGAGGGGTTACAAATAGGGCTCATTCGGAGGCCATAAGTACAGCATTTGTTTGTGTTTGTCTACACCTATCCTGCTGGCTGTGACTGTTGTTGAGTATGTGCCCCCCCAACTGGCATATGTGAGTCACTTACCTTGTGGGTGTCCCAGTATTGAGGGTGGTGCTGCAGGGCTGCCTATGTCAGATGCACATAGTACACTCCCTATACATGGTTGAGCACAGGTAGTGTCATGTTTAGCATCCCTTTTACTGTATGTGCGAGTCATAGAGAGGTGTCATTCCCTGGGTCCCTATTGTGTCAGTGCATGTGCTATGCATTGCCTCTTTGCCATGGCCAGAGCATACTGGGCATGCCTCCTTCTGCCTACTGGGGCAGGCTCAGGTTGGTCCTCCTCCTTGTCATTCTGTGCCTGTGCAGGCCTTGGCACTAGTGGGGGGCTGTGTGGCCCTCCCCCATGCTGTTCCTGCTGCAGCTGTTTCCGCAGGATCATATTGTGTAGCATGGCACATACAAGGACAATTTGGGTACATGTAGTTGGTGAGTACTGCAAGGCTCCACTGGATGTGTCCAGGCACCGTAACCATGACTTGAGCATCCCAAACACATGCTCTATTATGATTCATGTTTGTGCGTGTGCCTCATTATGGTGTTCTTGTTCGGGTGTGTGTGCATTTCTGATGTGTGTCATCAGCCATAGCTCCAGTGCATATCCAGCATCCCCTACTAGGTGACTATGTGGGATGTCCCCATTGGCAAATGTCTGGTACAGGTGGGTCAGATGTCAGATGTGGGAATCGTGGTAGCTTCTAGGGCAGCCAGCACACACATTCATTATTATGCCCTGGGCAATGCGCACAACCTGACAGTTGATGGGGGCAAGCCCTTGCGGTTGATGTAGATCCTACCCTGCACACCTGGTGGTGCTTTAATGCATATATGCATGCAGTCTATTGCATCCACTACCTCAGAGTATTCTGCTATTTGGTAGAAGAGATGCATATTGCTGGCCAATGCCTCACGGGTGATCGGGAAATATACGTGCTCACCGACATGTGCTGTCATCAGGCATCAGGAACTGGTGGAGTACCCTGGATGCTGATGCCTGTGAAATCCCCATCATATTCCCAGTTGGCCTTTGGAAGGTACCTGTAGCTAGTATCCTTAGGCGTACACATACCTTGGTATCCACTGGGATGGGTTTCCCTCTGTTTGTTCTGTGTGTGAGGTGTGGCCGGCACAGCTCAACAATTTGCTGTAGGAGGTCCCTGTCCACCCTATAGTGCACCACTATCTCCAGCTCATGTAGCCCTTGGTAGGTTACCCTGGGTCTGTACAATCTTCTCCGTCTCCTCACTGTGGGTTACTCAGCAGCATTCACATCCTCACCACCCTCAGCCTCTTGCACATGCTGGTTTATGATAGCAAAAGCAGCCCCTAACATTTTTTTCTCTTGCTTTCGTTTTGTAAAATTTCCCCGTCTGCATACACCGGTGCTGCAGAGGATTTGGGAAAAACAAGGGGGAAAGGTGTTTGCATTGTTTATAGTGGTGTGCTGGGCTGGGCTGCTGCCTGTGTAATTGAATGTTTCTGATACATTTCACCTGTCAGCTAAGCTAGTTCTCCTTGATTACCTTCCTACTGCTGTTTTCCCTTCCAATTGCCTCCCTGTTTAAGTCTGTGTGCACTCTGCACAAACGGAGTGCTGAAATGTGCACAGAGCTGCTATTTCTTGGTTTAACTTCCTTTTTCTTCTTGTAAGACCAGGTGCATGGTGCGCACACCTGCTTATACTTTGTAAAGACTGCTAGGCAGTTTTGACACAACTCTAGCTTAGCTGTGCTAAGCTAGGAGCAGTCCCGAGCCACAGAGCTCCAATCCATTTACAGTATGCCTGACACCCCCCCCCCCCATGATGTCACCTATATCCTAGTCTTGCACCCAGCAATTGCTACTCTTACACTCTTGGGACCTGCCTTACACCCTGGGGAAATCTCGGATTCACTATCCTTCCCCTCATTTGCATAGGATTGCCTGCTAATGCATAGTTACATGTCCCACACTGAGCCTCCCCCCTTAGCAACCACTACTCACTGGTCAGGTTGTCTTCTGTCTGCCATTGACTTGCATGGCAGAATACTGATTTTAGTTAAAATGCTCGTTTTAAGTTTATTTTCTTATCCCCCCCGATCCCGTTTGTGTGCTGCTGCCCTATGCTTAAACCGGCGAGATCGGTGAAAAAAAAATTAAAAGTTGATTTTTTTCATTTTTTAAACAGTTTGCAATGCCAGTGGCCTTATACTTGGCCATTGACATGCTTCCTCAATGATATGCAGCCTTTATTTGGAGCTGTCATAGTTCCATTTTGGAATTTTTATAAATGTACTCGGTTACTGAGTACATTTCTGCAGATTGCACTAGTCTTGCACTGACTATTGCAAGCTTCCTGGATTGCAAAATCACCTAATTTGCATCGATTTCTCCTGCAAATGTGGTGATTTGCATACCAGGGCTTAGTCCTTGCAGGATTAGTGCTGGAGCTCTCGTACACGCCCCTGCCTGCTGTTCCTGGATTGCACGACAGACATATTGTCTGCATGACCTCCTGCACTCATCTTGCACTCCGTGCAAGCTTTTGTGAATCCAGGGGACTATCTTCATTTAAACATAACCTAGATGACTGGATGAATATCTACAAATTTACACAAGGACTGACCAGTATGGCCCCACTGGAAATAGGAGGTGCTGCTTGAGGGAAGGAACTGACAATGCAAAATGGTCATGAGACTCAGTGGTCTTGGAATACCTGCGAATTTATGAATCTGGTAATCGATAATTAGTGTTTATGAAGAAGTGATATTTCTAAAGTTAATAGACTAAATGAAACTGTTAGATCTCTAATGTTTATAGTTTAAATTACTCTAATAACTGTTGTATTTAATTACCTTACAAGTTAATGCTAGAGTGTGTGGTGTAAGGTATTGTTTAGCTCCTGCTCTTCTTCTCCCCTCTTAAACTAAATCATCTAGTCAATGAATGTTAAGTGTTTTAGAGATTTGGGATAAGTTCATTACCTGCAGAAGTCACTAGACTATAATCACTACAGTGCACTTTTACATTTCATTACACTTGAGATTTTAGCATTTATTTGGACTGTTCTATCCTAAGCTTATATCTGCTTTAAGCCACTGACTTATTTCAGTTGCATATATTAAATAATAAGGCATATAATATATATTTGTAAAGACTGGTAATTTTTGTCTTTCCTGTGTATCACATAATTTTATTTGTTTCAGTCCATGTTTGGGCTGTAAATAGTGTGAACACTAGTTCACTTACCCAGTTAATAAAGACACTAATTAGTTGATCAGTGCTTGAATGTGCACTCTTATCGGTCTTCTGTGTAAGAGGTGCTGGCTTAATGGAGCCTTAGTGTTGTATTTCTTACTTCAATTTATGTGCACTCCCCACCATAGAAGCAGGTTCTTCCTTTAGCTCTCAGTGACATCTATACAAAATTTAGCTGTAACTATGCATGGGCTTTGAATACTTGCATTTAAGCAGTGATTTTTGGGAAGTTCACCATTTTTCCTACAATTAACTTTTAAACAATTGTGAAGATGATTTTCAACCCCACCTTTTCCTTTGAATCATGTGAATGTTTGTCTTGAATCATAAAAACTGTGTTTTCTTGAGTGACTTCTGTGTTTTACTGTGGTTGACTACACTTTTTACATGAGTAAACTGAATATTCAAATTCACTTAGCATATATAACTTCACTCCATATCAAGTAGAAAGTGTAAAGATGAAATGCATAGTGATACAATTTAGTATTCATCATCTCATATTTATATGTCTGATTAGGGGCTTCAGAGTTGAGTGAAGTAACACTATTATATCACAGTCTAGTGAAGTTAGTGATTCATTATTTTCTGATGGGTTTTTATCAGCAAGCACTGAGTTTTATGTGGGAGTCATTAGTTTCTGGGTTTCTGAGCTCAGTACTTCAGCAGTTTCACTTTGTTCTGCAAACAATAGACTCCCTTAGGACTAAACCCTAAGTTATGGAGGCAGTTTATTTATAGTGATGTAAATGTAGAGCATACTTTTATTAGATCTAAAAGTAATTTTGATGACTATGAGAGATTAAAGGAAGCAATTATGCTGCTATACCCTTGCATTTGCAGAGTTAGAAAAAAATTCTAAGCTGAGACAAAATGAATAAAGTGTTCAGTCTCTACTAGATCCTGACTCTAGGACAAGAGTACATTCTTTATAAACATAAAATGTTATTTGCAGACCAGTCAAAGAGTGTTTTTAAACCAGTCAATTCAGCAGCATATGAATGTATTCATGATTTAATTCTGAAGATTCAGCTTGAACATTAGTCTAGAGATCATGTTTGCCTATTCAGCACCGTTGAGGAGTGGTAATGCCTTCCTTTTATAGTTCTGCCACCCTCCCAACAGGCTAAAACTCATTTATAGAAAATATTTACATTTCTCAATTCAGATCCAGTGGGTGCCCATACGGGCTCATGAAAATCATTACTGGTAACCATGCTTCCTGAACTTGAAAATAAACTCTAGATAAACCTCAGAACATAACTCTCAACCTCTTATCGTAAGAAATCTGGACAAAGCTTGACATAATGGGGTCACAAAGGCTCAAAACTAGGGGCACATTTTAAATATTTGTCTTATAAACTTAGAAAGTTTCTAGAATAACAGGATTTGTGTTAGAGTGCATTTCTGAAGGATATGAAGTTTGAAATGTAAATGCATGTCATTATTTAGTGACTTTAGTCCTTAGATCATTCCAGTTATTAGTCACACAATTTTTATGAGGAACAGACCAAAAATATGAGGCAAAAATCTGGACATTCTGCAAAGATCTGCACAGTTGAGAGGTATGCCTCAGTACTATCTGAGATGTATTTTTCATACTACCCTTTTTAAGAAGATTTAGACATATAGTATTAAACCAGGGGTAAGACTTCTTATCCAAATGGACCAGGGATCATTTTTACTGCCAGAGGATGTATTTGATGCGTGTCTTTGACCAGGCAAACCTTGCCAACATTCCTTCATAGCACTTAGCTTGGATGGTAAAAAAGTCTTTTGTGGCTTTCTTTACCACACCTTTTCACTGTGGTTTCCTGTACATTAATTCTGACCCTACAATGTGGTTATTGTTTTCCATTGGGTATGATTTTCCTGAGATCTCACATTTCCCAAAATATCCCTTATACAGTATGTGATGGCCCAGCACTGGCCCAGTAATCAAGGAGCCTCAATCCTCACCACTGGCAACAGTGAGGAACATACACACTGGGAGGATGACAAGTACACACACAGTACAGTGCAATTTCCCTTAAGAGTACACAGAGACTACAATCAGTCTGGGTATGGTTTCTCCCTCTTTCTCTAGATCCCCACTAAGACTCTTAGAGTTGAGATCACAGCTGAGTGGCCAAGCTAAGACCTCCAGCACCCTCTCTGTCTAACCAGTCCTTCATGTCCCTGCCCAAGTAGCTCTCACACACACACACACACACACACACACACACACACACACACACACACACACACACACACACACACACACACACACACACACACACACACACACACACACACACACACACACACTTTGAGATTTGATTTATATACAAACATGCAGACACACCTGGGAAAGACTAGCACAGGTTTACTAGCTATGCCCCCTTCTGCCCAGACTATAAGGTAGTTCTGCCTGCCACCAGCCGCTACTTATCAGCTTCTTTAAGGCCCTTAACAAAGGGTGTCCAATCTTATTGTGTAATGTTACTATTAATCCAAACAGCACCAGGCTATTAGTAGTGGCCTATACAGTGTCACCAAATAGACATGCAAGTAGTCTAAGAGCTTAAATATCTCTAGCTCAGACAGACCAGCCACAATTGAAAGTTTAAATATATTTAATAATAAATAATAAAAAACGAGAGTACACAGTGAATTCAGAGTTCAGAATCACAGGAAATGTTTAAGACAACATTACAGGACAGTCTGAAATAAATAAATAAATAAATAAAACATCTAAGCTATACTTTACTGTATTCCTATCTGAATCTAAAATAGTTACTATGGCCAAAAAACTTACTTACAGAAAGGCATGTGCAGAGGTGGTGAGTGGATGATTCCAGCTGATGTTTTTAGGTCAAAGACAAAAATGCAAAAAGCTCTCTCTCTCTCTCTCACACACAGAGAGTTCTTAATTAATATCTCAAATGTTGCTTTTGGGATACTTGCACGATGTCATCACTTTTGTCATCTGACCATCCCAGGTGAAAACCCCCATTGCTAGAAACTGCCACCATTTTAGCATCTCCCTGTGAAAAATACACATCTCTCACATCTTTGCAACTGCTGGAAGACATAAAACAATAAAACACTTACAAAGCAATACAGAAGAAACCCTAGTTCTAGGCTTCCTGTCACTGCACTGAAACTAGCTTTTATAGCACAATCATAAAACAATTTCATTTCAACTATTTTTCTTGATGTTTTGCAAGTTAGCCCTCTATGTTCTAGTTCCTACTGTTAAAACATATACATGTATACTATTATAATAGTTTATATACATTTCTGTTCTAATCCAGCAGGGCACACTGTTGTCACACATCTAGGCTCAGTACTGTACAAACCCTGTTCAACACACACTTCTGTACCAGCAGTTTAATATATACATAACATACAGTTCTAATACATTTGAAGACAAGCATATGAATCATGTTGATATTCACAAATGGCATATGATTATTTACACAATTCCAGATAGCTGGGTAGGAAGTATTTCCTTCTGTCACACTTCTATATAAATCATATTAATATTCACAAATATATAATTATTTACAAAATTCCAGATAGCTGGCCTGGCAGTATCTCCTTCTGTTACATTTGTATATAAATCATATTAATATTCACAAATGACATATAATTATTTACAAAATTCCAGATAGCTGGGCTGTCAGTATCTCCTTCTGTTACATTTGTATATAAATCTAATTAATATTTACAAATGACATATAATTATTTACAACATTCCAGATAGCTAGGCTGTCAGTATCTCCTTCTGTTACATTTGTATATAAATAATATTAATATTCACAAATGACATATAATTATTTACAAAATTCCAGATAGCTAGACTGTCAGTATCTCCTTCTGTTACATTTGTATATAAATCATATTAATATTCACAAATGACATATAATTATTTACAAAATTCCAGATAGCTAGACTGTCAGTATCTCCTTCTGTTACATTTGTATATAAATCATATTAATATTCACAAATGACATATAATTATTTACAAAATTCCAGATAGCTAGGCTGTCAGTATCTCCTTCTGTTACATTTGTATATAAATCATATTAATATTCACAAATGACATATAATTATTTACAAAATTCCAGATAGCTAGACTGTCAGTATCTCCTTCTGTTACATTTGTATATAAATCATATTAATATTTACAAATGGGAAAGATGTGCAGCATGTAAGGGTGATAAAGGATAGT
Source organism: Protopterus annectens (assembly GCF_019279795.1). Taxonomy (NCBI): domain Eukaryota; kingdom Metazoa; phylum Chordata; order Ceratodontiformes; family Protopteridae; genus Protopterus; species Protopterus annectens. The sequence continues at coordinate 696,899,422 of NC_056739.1, forward strand.
GAGGGAAAGGTACTCACAGGAGAGGAGAGTGTGTTGAGTAGATGGAAAGAGTATTTTGAGAGGCTGATGAATGAAGAGAATGAGAGAGAGAGAAGGTTGGATGATGTGGGGATAGTGAATCAGGAAGTGAAACAGATTAGCAAGGAGGAAGTAAGGGCAGCTATGAAGAGGATGAAGAATGGAAAGGCTGTTGGCCCAGATGACATACCAATGGAAGCATGGAGGTGCTTAGGAGAAATGGCAGTGGAATTTCTAACTAGATTGTTTAATGAAATTTTGGAAAGTCAGAGGATGCCTGAGGAGTGGAGAAAATGTGTTTTGGTACCTATCTTTAAGAATAAGGGTGATGTGCAGAGCTGCAGTAACTACAGAGGGATAAAACTGATTAGTCACAGCTTGAAGTTATGGGAAAGAGTAGTGGAAGCAAGGTTAAGAAGTGAGGTGATGATTAGTGATCAGCAGTATGGTTTCATGCCAGGAAAGAGCACTACAGATGCAATGTTTGCTCTGAGAGTGTTGTTGGAGAAATAAAGAGAAGGTCAGAAGAAGTTGCATTGTGTCTTTGTAGACTTGGAGAAAGCATATGACAGGGTGCCTAGAGAAGAGCTGTGGTATTGTATGAGGAAGTCGGGAGTGGCAGAGAAGTACGTAAGAGTGGTACAGGATATGTACGAGGGTAGTGTGACAGTGGTGAGGACTGCAGTGGGAGTGACAGATCCGTTTAAGGTGGAGGTGGGATTACATCAAGGATCAGCTCTGAGTCCTTTCTTATTTGCAGTGGTGATGGACAGGTTGACAGATGAGATCAGACAGGAGGCCCGTGGACTATGATGTTTGCAGATGACATTGTGATCTGTAGTGAGAGTAGGAATCAGGTTGAGGAGACTCTGGAGAGGTGGAGATATGCTCTAGAGAGCAGAGGAATGAGGGTCAGCAGGGCTAAGACAGAATATATGTGTGTAAATGAGAGGGAGGGTAGAGGAATGGTGAGGATGCAGGGAGTAGAGTTGGTAAAGGTGGACGAGTTTAAGTACTTGGGATCAACAGTTCAGAGTAATGGTGAATGTGGAAGAGAAGTGAAGAAGAGAGTACAGGCAGGGTGGAATGGGTGGAGAAGAGTGTCAGGAGTGATTTGTGACAGACGGGTATCAGTAAAAGTGAAAGGGAAGGTCTACAAGAGTGTAGTGAGACCAGCTATGTTATATGGGTTGGAGACAGTGGCATTGACAAAAAGGCAGGAGTCAGAGCTGGATGTGGCAGAGTTAAAGATGTTAAGATTTGCAATCGGTGTGACTAGGATGGATAGGATTAGGAATCAGTATATTAGAGGGTCAGCTCATGTTGGACAGTTTGGAGACAAAGCAAGAGAGACGAGATTGCGTTGGTTTGGACATGTTCTGAGGAGGGATGATGGGTATATTGGGAAAAAGATGCTAAGGATGGAGCTGCCAGGTAAGAGGAATAGAGGAAGACCTAAGATAAGGTTTATGGACGTGGTGAGAGAGGACATGCAGGCGGCTGGTGTGACAGAGCAAGATGCAGAGGATAGGAAGAAATGGAAAGAGATGATCTGCTGTTGCGACCCCTAACGGGAAAAGCCGAAAGAGAATAATGATTAATATTTACAAATGACATATAATTATTTACAAAATTCTAGCTAGCTGGACTGGCAGTATTTCCCTTTCTCACGCAGTATATGAATGGCAACTGACAGAAGTACTTGCTTTTCCTCTTGGTGTGTCTCTTGCCTTTAAAGCTTGGTGTATGTCTCAATTAGTGAATTCCTACAAAACAGGGAAGCTGAAAATTAGATGGCTAGGCATTTGACACTAAACCTTTTTGCTGATGATATTACATAAGCCCTTCTTCACTCATCTTTTAAGGACAATTTAAGAATTTGGATTACTTTTCATTATTTTCCTCCCCTTCATCTTCAAAATTAATTTTGCCAGGTCTCTCAGATTCTATGCATTCTCTCCCCCACCCCTTCACCCCCCAGCTGGAGTGCTAAGATATCTTATCTGCCATTGTAACATAATAATAAAGGTGCATGTGTTATTTAGTGGCATCTGTAAGGTGTGGAGTGTTGCACTGCTGAGAGTTTATTCGCATCCTCACATTTCAGACTGTTCTGAAGGGCCAGGTTAAGAAACATGACTCTGGTGAATGTGAACAGTATGCGAAGAGTTAATGTAGTTGATGGCATCCCTTATTCTGGTAGTGGTATGTGCTTTTCGTTTTTACTTTAGAGCTGAGGTGTAAAGTAATGCAAAAGAAGAAAGTCATAAGCTGTGAAAGTCCATCAGTCAACATTAAAAAAAAACTTATTTATATCCTCTTTAAAAGAACAGGTTGTATAATTGAAACTCAGTAGTAGTTGCTTCCAAATGCATTAATTCAGTTGTCCAACACTATTAGGATGCTGTAGTAATTGTCAACAGGTACAGACTTTGCACTAATAATGTAATACTTTTATTGAAATCAGCAGACCATTGTCACTGTGAACTGTACCTTCAACATTTGAGATATTCGCAGAAATATGATAAGCTATTCTGTTCTGTACAAGTACATTATTTTTTTCAAACTAAGTTTCCTATGCATTTTGGTTTGAGTGGGGTGGGGGAGCTAGGCTCAGGAATGTGGCTGGATTGGAGACATAAGACAGGCTTCTTCACTAAGTAACTATGACAGCTGCAAGTGCTTATTTTCTATGCTTGTTTTATAGGTAGACTTTTGCCTTTAGCTTGGAAATTTAAAGTACATGCTGTATGTAGTTATTTGAATAGCCTCTTTGGTTTTATTTGTTACTTCTCTTTTTATGCTAATTTACTGTATCAACAAAGTCAGTATACCACACCAAAAAACTGTATAACAAAACTTCAACAAGTAGAGAAAAAACAAATGTGCAGCATTGCTTCTTAGCGCTTTCATTCAGTTTAATTAAAATTAAACTTCTTCAGAAAACACACCCATAAAATTCAACATACATTTATATCAAATACAAAAATAACATGTTCAATCACATCCAATGAACAATGAGCATCAATGAATAAATAAATAAACTCTATTAAAAATAAAAAAGACACAACTCTATGTAATGTTATATTCTTTGTGCTTCTAAAAAGCACTTAATGTTGATCATTTCATTCAGTCCAGGAGACTGGTCTGCCATTAAAATGAATTTGTCATAATGTTTCATGACATTCTAACAACAATTTGTAATTACCACTAAATTTGTCAGTACTAACCCTTTCCAAAATGAAAAAGGAAAATTTCTTAAAATCAGAACACAAACTAGAATGTCTGGCTAAAGCATTAGTGACATCTTTTTTACGACTAGCCAGAACATGTTCATAGATACATTTATTTAAAGTCCTAATGGTCTTACCAATGTAAAAATGATCACAGGAACTACAGAAAGCAGAACAAACTACATTAAAGGTGTCACAAGTGTAATGTCCCTTAGCCCATATAATTTTATTAACATGCTTAATCTCAACCATAGAAGTCCCCGAGATAAACCTACACTGTCTACATGACCCACAGAGAAATGTACCCCATTGTTCATGAAATGTCTTTTTCTTATTACTTGAACGTCTTTTTAAAACGGACTTGATATTAATCACCTTTTTGTACGTTAATATGGGTTTATCCCTAATAATCTAGAAAGTTCAGAATTACCTCATATCACTTTCCAATTGTCAAACAAGATATCTTTAATTATATTCATTTGGTTAGTAATAGGAATTGGAAATGCCAAAGAATAACAAATGGTGGATTTGTCAACATCAAATTGAACAATGTTGAAATCAGTGTTACCCAATAAAGTAGACACAATACTACATTGTCTTAAAATGGGACAGGCTTTCTGTTCTCTCAAATTACTAACCTCAGCAATAATTTTATCTAACCAGTGTTTCTCATAACCTCTTTGTACTTTGGACTTCATCCAAAAAAATATAGTCACTACTGGACAAATGGCTGAGTCTAATAAACTGGCCCTTGACGACCCCTCTTTTCATATGACTTGGATGCAAAGTTTCATAATGTAAATACTGATTGACAAACGTAGACTTTCTAAAGATACTACTACCAAATTTGGATTCATCCCTATTAAATGTCAAATGGACATCTAGAAAATCACTATTATCACCAAAATGACCAACTGTAAAATTCAAAAATCTAGTTGTGCTGTTCAAATCCTCTACTAAAGAGAGAAAGGTATCATAATCTCCCTTCCATAAAAAAATCAAGCCATCTATATAACGTCTGTAAAAGAGGACATTTTCAAACTTGGGATTTTTTGATAAGGAAAGGTACTTCCCACATCGACATAACCAAATTTGCAAAACAAGGGGCCACCCGGGAATCCATAGCAATACCAGTAACCTGCTGGAACAAATTCCCTTCAAAACGAAAGAATTTGTTCTCTAACACTAATTCCATCAAAGTACATATAGTGTTAATAGTGTTGTTCTCAAACTTGGTAAAGTGACTCAGGTAATCCCTTAAGTATTCTATACCAATGTCCTGATCTATACTTGTATACAATGATACAATGTCCAGGGATGCAAAATAAAAAAATGTATCCGTAACATCTAACTGGTTTAACAACTCCCATAAGTGCCAGGAATCATAAAGATAAAACCTGGACTAGCTAGATACCTTCCTAGGGTGATTCACCTTGACCAGACTGGTTTTATTTCTGACCAATCTACCTCAAATAATGTGCTTAAGTCATCTTTGTTAACTGAAGATACTAATATATGTGGGGTAAGTTACTATTGGCTAGTCTTTACAATAAAAATCATTTCATAAATTAGATTAAAAGTGTCTTTTTATGTTCTTGGGGTGCATGGGGTTCCCTAATAAACCTTTTGAGATTATTTGAACCTTAAATGCTCATTCATCATCTAGAATAAAAATTGAAGCTAAATTGTCCCCTTCATTTATTTTGCATGGGAAGTGGCATATTAGGGCTCTCCTCTTTCTTTCTCTCTCCACCTTTGTTCACCCTATAGTTATTTTTCACCCTTCCCTCCTCACAGGGCCGAGTACAGTGACTCCTCTACCTGCACCCATTTGGTCCATCCAATCATTCATTTTTCTGTAGCAGGAGCTAGGAATTTCCAGATGAGGTGAGAACCCTACAGCTGATTCATTCCTGCCGGGAAATCCCAGTGAGCACTACTGCACTGAAGCAAAAGCAGGGGGATGGGGAGAACACCACATCCCACCCCCATGGAGCACTGCCCTCATCTGTAGCAGTTGTTCCAAGATCTGCTAAAGCTGTCCTCTGAGGGGAAAATGCACCTGTGCATGCAGAGTTGGCTTTTACTAACTGTGAGTGTTTGCCAGGCTTGAGCTCCACAATGTGAAAATCTAGTGCTTCTGCTAGGTGTCACCTATGTGGCAAACCACAAACACCCCCCCCCCCCCCCGTCAGCTCCTACAGGCACCTGAGCCATTATTCAAACCCCGGTCACATGCAACCTAGTCAGAACTTTATTCCTCAATGTTCACCATAGTCTTAACCCTGTGACTAGAACTGTAACTGTGATTACTAGCATACTGTAAAAAACTCCAAGGGCTCACAGATACCAATGAAAACTGCCATTCCTTTACAATAAAAAACAATAACACATAACCTTTCACACAAAAGGTATTTCTGAAGAATTTAAATAAATTGCAGTGTTTATTTGTATCTTACAGCCAGCACAGTTTTTTTCTGATTTTACTGAGAAAATTGCCTTTGATTTTGCCTATTTGAGCTACCTATCTTAGCACCTGGGGTAATATTTCATCTGTGGACCACTCAATATAGATACCTATATCCATCCATCTATATATATATATATATATATATATATATATATATATATATATATATATATAGCTAGATATGTACACACACACACACACACACACACACACACACACACACACACACATATCTAGCTATAGATATATATATATATATATAGATATATATATATATATATATATATCTATATATATATATATATATATATATCTATCTATATATATATATATATATATATATATATATATATATATATATATATATATATATATATATATATATATATATATATATATATATATATATATATATATATATATATATATATATATATATATATATATATATATATATATATATACACACACAAACACACATACATGTCATTTGTTGTTGAGGACTATTATAATACTACCTAGTAGTTATTTCCTATCTCTCCTAAAATAACTATAACAAGAAGTTATATTAGCTCATTCCTTGAGTCCCTAATGCAGGCACACAGAAGGCAGTTTTTAAATTAATTTAAATAGCCACAATTTTATTTGTGGTTATCTAAATGGTTATCAGCAAGTATGCAGACTTGCACAGACTGTTTGGCACCTCAACTACAGTGCTATTCGTCTCCACTAACAGGTCGCACCTGAGGTAGCTGCTCCTTTAGCTCCACCCTAGTTATGGTGTAATAATAATAATAATAATAATAATAATAATAATAATAATAATAATAATATCCATTTGTTAGCCAGGCAGGTCTACTGGATACAGCACTCTTTTACAAAGGTGATCCAGGAGCAATGTCTGGTTGAGTGATATGCTCAGTCACACAGAAGGCAAATGGAAGCTGTAGGAATCAAACCCAGGATGGCTGCATAAACATATCTTGTCTTAATCCTATTTGTCAAGCAGTTGTTGCATTTAATCATCACATTTAGTGATCTGGCCTCTTTAGATTCCCCACATATGAGTATATATGCAAAATCTTCCTTTATGCTGATGATTTACTTCTCTGTTTTACTGATCTAGAGCATGATTTACGTTTGTGGCTAGCTTTAATGCAGAGTCTTGACTGACTCTGTAGTTACAGGGTGCAGAGAGAGGCAGTTAAGTTTAATTACATATCTAGTTCAGTAGTGAGAGATGAGTTCCTTTTCTTGGACTATACTAATCATATCATATATTCAGGGATCTTCTTAACTGGTACGTTATCACAATCTTTAGATTAACAAATGAAGGGATTTTATTCCAAGGTAAAAGTGTTGATTATGAAACTGAAACATATTTGCTTAGATCTCTGGCAGAGTGATCAGGCAGTTTCATGGTTCATCACACCAAAACTCTCTGAGTCAATTGCACAATTAAAACACTAAGAAAATAAAAAAATACCACTGCCAAAATGTAAACACGGACACTCACAGGTTGATTAATGAACTTTAAAAGAGACTAAATGATTTCGTCCATGCAAACTTACTGGCTTCTTCATACTAAACAACAATTACATAAACATGCTTTATATATGATTAAAAAACAATCACATGACCCTTAACCCAATAATCCAATTAAAACATTTAAGCCAGCAGAGAAGAAACTTAGTAAAAAAAAAAAAAAACATATATACAAAATGCTGAATTCAACACTCACTAAATTATAGTTCAAATAAACCGTAACTCAAAAGATGTAAACCCTTATAATTTAAACACTTTTTTAAAAATATATTTAGACAAAAATATTAACAAAAGATATTCAGTTATGATGGTCTCAAACGAAATATTAACAAACCTACATTAAAATTATACCTTATGCAATCTCAACCTTAAAATGCTCAATACAGAGCAAGCTTCATTAATTCCTGGATTTTGTTTAGTATTAAATTTTAGTTGCCAGACCATTTCCCTGTATTCTAATAAATTCTTAAAATCACCACTCCATTTTATTTTTCTCAATCCTATCTATAATAAGGAAAAGAAACCTCTTAAAATATAATTCTTGGAGTGCATATAAAGGGCACTATCACTTTTTTATGTTTAATGTCTCTGACATGTTCCGCTATCCAATCTTTTAATTTTCTTATTGCCTTGCTTACATAAAAAGCTTGACAAGACATGCACGTAGCCACATAAACCACCATATCAGTGGTACAACTAAAGCATCCTGGACATTGAATACTTTGTTCATACCCAGGGATTACCACACAAGGTCCATCATTACTATATTTACCAAGCTTCCATGGACCACATTTACTCATTCTAGATTTCAATTTATTATCTTTAACACCAGGACAAATCTCAAACCAACTCTTTAAATTTCTGCCCCTACTAAAAGTAACCAATGGTTTACCATCCAATTTGGTTTTCAGTTCAAAAGGTAGCAGGGTAACCAAAATAGTAGTTTGGAGAATGACTCGGGGGGGGGGAGGGGTATCTAAGGATGTTACTGTAGTGAATGAGAATGTTCATTCTAAGGAAATTGTGAATACCTCTCAAGATGAAAATTTTTTGGAATGCCACCCTTTGAGGCATTTGGAGAGGTTGATGAACTGGAATCAACAATTTCAGAACATTTGGGCTGGCAATGGGGTCTCACAATGGCAAATGATGAATGATGGGAAGCAATTCGACAATAAGATGCACAAGGTGAAATATTATTGAATCCTCCACAAGTAACTCAGTCCCAGGGTTTAAGTTATGATGGCTTCTGTTATATGAACTGTAGTTTAGTGTTTGTTGAAGTCAACATTTTGTATATAATTTTTTATTATTATTATTAGTATCTTCTCTCGCCTCACAGCAAGAGGTTCTCCGGTTTGATCCTCGGCTGGGGTGCCTTCTGTGCGGAGACTGCATGTCCTCCCTGTGGTCGCGTGGGTTTCCTCTGGGAGCTCCAGTTTTCTCCCACACCCCAAAGACATGCTGCAGGTGAATTGAACACTCTAAATTTGCCCTAGGTGTGAGTGCGTGTGTGTGTGCCTTCTGTGGAAGGCTGGCAACTCGACACTGTAAAACTCCACTGCCAATCATGAGCGGACAGGTGATCCGCTGTGGTGACCCCTAACCGGGAAAAGCCGAAAGAAGAAGACGATTAGTTTCTTCTCTGCTGGCTTAAAGGTTTTAATTGGATTATTGGGTTAAAGGTCACATGACTGTTTTTTTAATGGTATGTAAATCATGCTTCTGTAATTGTCGTTTACACCAAAGAAGCCCGGTACATTTGTATGGGCGAAAGTGCTTAGTTTCTTTTAAAGTTCATTAATAAACCTTCACTTTCTGTGCTTACATTTTGACAGTGATAATTTTTTTTTTATTTTCTTAGAGTTTCATGGGTCATACTTCCCTTTGTTTTACTTTGCTTCTCTGACCTTTCCAATATCTCACTGGCTTTTTTTTCTGTAGGTTTAAAACACTAGTTCTGAAGTTCATATGTGTCAGGACAATGGAAGATTTTGGGTGTCCATTAAACCACAGTAACCTGGGCATTCTGAAGTAGAATATTATACAAGCATAACAAAGTTAAAGATGTTGCAGATGCTGTTGATAAGAGGTTAGACTGCATTTTGGAAACACATGATATTAACAAGGTTGTGAGGTCTATAGGAATTTATAGCAGAAATTAAATGTGCAGAAGTATTCATGTTTACATCTGGCTTCCCTAGCCACTCTGCAGCTCC